>NW_027184007.1:0-26481 GCF_041296385.1 Aphelocoma coerulescens | reverse complement strand
TGAGGGTGAGGATGAGGGTGAGGATGAGTAGGATGAAGGCTCACCATGGTGCCCGCGGGTGAGGAAGGGCGCGCGGTTGATGGCAATGGGGAGGATGAGGAGGATGAGGGTGAGGAGGATGAAGGCTCACCGTGGTGCCTGTGGGGAGGAAGGGCGCGCGGTTGATGGCGATGGGGAGGATGAGGATGAGGAGGAGGAGGATGATGATGATGGTGAGGATGTGGATGAGGGTGAGGAGGATGAGGGTGAGGGTGAGGAGGATGAAGGCTCACCGTGGTGCCGCGGGTGAGGAAGGTGCGCGCGGTTGATGGCGATCGGGGCCGTGCCGTGGCGCCCGTGGAAATGGTGCACGTGGTGGGTGGTCGAGAGGCTGGAGGAGACGCGGGCGGGGCGGGCGGGGGGCACCAGCACCCCCAGCACCCCCAGCACCCCCAGCGCCCCCAGCGCCAGCACCCCCCAGCGCCCCGGGGCCCCCCCGGCCCCCATCGGCCCCTCAGCGGCCCCCCCCCATCCGGCAGCGCCGGGGGGACCCCAGCGAGGGGGACCCCAAATGGGGGGGGGGAGCCCCAAATGGAGATGGAGGGAGGGGGGAGAGATGGGGGAGCCCCCGAATTTGGGGGGTGAAAGGAGTGAGGGGAGCCCCCAAAAGGGGGGGGGGGGTGAAAGGAGAGGAGGGAGCCCCCAAATAGGGGGTGAGGGTGGGGAGGGAGAGGGGACCCCCGAAATGGATGGAGGAGGGGATGGGGGAGTCCCCAATGAGGGGGGGGGGTGAAAAGAGAGGGGGAGACCCCAAATGACAGGGAGGGGGGTGTGAAGGGAGAGGGTCAGACCCCCAAAATGGGGTCTACGAGGGATTGAACCCCAAAAAGGGGGGGAGGAGGGGTGGGGGGCTCCCAAATGAGGGGGGGGCGGAAGGAGAAGGGGGAGCCCCAGTCAAAGGAGGGGGTGAGAGCGGGGGGGGCCCCAAAATGTGGGGCTGGTGGTGAAGGGAGGGGGGCGTCCCCAAAGGGGGGAGGGAGGAGGGGTAGACCCCAAAATGGGGGGGGTGAAAGGAGAGGGGGGGGGCCCCCAAAGGGGGGTGGAGGTGGCGGGAGGAAATGAGACCCCCAAAAGGGGGATCTGGGAAGGATTGAGCCCCAAAAGGGGGGGGGGGGTGGTGAGGGGAGGGGGTCGTGCCCCAAAATGAGGCCCCGGGGGGGTTCTTGAATCCTAAAAGGGGATTTGGGAGGGGGGGGGAGGTTGTGCCCCAAAAGAGGGTCTAGGGGGGTGCTGAACCCCAAAATGGGGCTGGGGGGGGATGGCGAGCCCAAAATTGCAATGGGGGGGCTTCAAATCAGCCCAAAAATAGGAAAGGGGAGGGGGGCAGTCCCAGCTCAACCCAACCTGAAGTCGGGGAAAGCCCCCAAATCCCCCGAACTGGGCTCTGGGGTCACCCCACGCGGGCCGGGGGGGTCCCCGAATTCCCCCCCCAGTGGGACTCAAAGCCCAAAATCCACCCACGGGGCTGGGGAGGGGCCCCGGATCACCCCGAAAATGGGGCTGGGGGAGGCCCTGAGAAACCCCAAATCCTCCCTAAATAGGACCGGGGGGGCCAAAACCCCCTCTTTAAATGGGGCTGGGGGAGGCAATCCCCTAAAATAGGGCCGGGGGGGGCCCAATCACCCCAAGAAGGGCTGGGGGGAGCTGAATCCCCCTAAAATGAGGCCGGGGGGGGCCGAATCCCCCCCAAATGGGGCTGGGGGGGAGCGGGGGGGGGGGGGGGATCGCCCAAATCTCCCCCTAGATCAGGGCTGGGGGGGGCCCAAATGCCCCTAAAATGGGGGCTGGGGGGGGGCGTCTCCCCCCCCTAAAAAAGCGGCGGCGCCCCCAAAGGGCCCCGGGGGTCCCGACCCCCCCTGGGCAGCGGGGCCGGGGGGTCCCGAGCGCCCCCCCCGCGGGGGGTCTGGATCCCCCCCCCGGGGCTCAGCGCATGCGGGGGGGGGGCGCGGGGGGGCCCCGGGGCGGGGGGGGGCCAGGGCGGGGGGGGGCGCGGGGCGCTCAGAGGGGGTCGAGCATGGTCCGGGGGGGGCCGGGGGGGGGGGGGGGATGTGGGGCTGGGGGCTGAAGGAGGGGGGGGGGGATGCGGGATGTGGGGCTGGAGCGGGGAGGGGGGGCCCGGGGGGGGGGGAAGGAGGGTGCGGGATGGGGGGCAGGAGCGATGTGGGGCTGGGAAAGGGGGGGGGAGGGGGGATGCGGGATCGGGGTGGGGGCGATGTGGGGCTGGGAAGGGGGGGGGGGGAGGATGCGGGAGGGGCAGATGGAGCGGGGGGGCGATGTGGGGCGGGGATGGGCGCTGTGGGGCGGAGGTCGGGGGCTGCGGGAGGCTGAGGATGGGGATGGGGATGGGATGAGGATGAGGATGAGGATGGCGATGGGGGATGAGGCGGGGGGCTGTGCCGGGGGGGCTCTGGCCTGGGCGGCGGCGGCGGCGCGGTGGGGCCGGAGGGTCGGTGGGGCCGGTGGGGCCGTGGGTCGGTGGGGCCGTGGGGCGGTGGGGCGCGGGCGGCCGTGGGGCGGCGGCGGGCGGCGGCTGCTGCTGCAGCGGGAGGGGCGGGGGCGGGGGAGGGGCGGGGGGAGGGGCCGGGGGGGAGGGCCAAGCGCGACCCACGAGGGGGAACCCACGGACCCCCCCGGCGGGGGGCGGGGGAGCCCCACGGAGCCCCCCCCCCCCCGGTCACCCACGGAGCCCCGCGGGGGTCCGCGGCAGCCCCACGGCCGCCCCACACGGACCCACGGAGAAGTCCCGGGAGCCGCGGGGGACCCCCACGGGGACAAGCGGGGGCGGGGGAGCCCCACGGAGCCCCACGGGGCCCCGTGACAGCCCCACGGAGCCCCCCGTGAGCCGGCGAGCCCACGGGGACCCACACGGCGACCCACGGAGATGTCCCCGTGACCCACGGACAGCCGCGGACGCCCCGGGTGGCCCCACGGAGCCCCACGGCAGCCCCACAGTGACCCACGGCGGTGCCAGCCCCCCACGCCGCTGTCTCCACGCTCTGTCCTGCCCCACGGCTGCCCCACGGAGCCGGGGGGGCTGCAGCCACCCTCGACCCCACACCCCCTCCCCCGTGTCCCACTCAGGTGTGGGCAGAGCCGGGGCTGCCTGGGACTCACCTGGAGGCTGGGGGGGACATGGGGGGGACATGGGGGGGACATGGGGGGATATGGGGGGATATGGGGGGACACGGGGGGGACATGGGGGGATATGGGGGGTACATGGGGGGTACATGGGGGATATGGGGGGACACGGGGGGGACATGGGGGGATATGGGGGGACACGGGGGACATGGAGGACATGGGGGATATGAGGGACACTGGGGGGGACATGGGGGGATATGGGGGGACACAGGGGGGATATGGGGGATATGGGGGGACACAGGGGACATGGGGGGACATGGGGGGGACACAGGGGATATGGGGGGACACGGGGGGACACGGGGGGACATGGGGGGTACATGGGGGATATGGGGGGACATGGGGGATATGGGGGGACATGGGGGGGAACACGCGGGGGGACACAGGGGATATAGGGGGACACGGGGGGACATGGGGGGTACATGGGGGATATGGGGGGACATGGGGGATATGGGGGGACACGGGGGGGACACAGATGTCGCACGCGCTGCCCACCTGCCCCTCGTTCAGGGCCGTGGGGACACAGAGCCCTCGTGCAGGGGACACAGTGGCAGCCCCGCCTGGTGCGAGGGACGCAGGTGGCGCAGGTGGCGCAGGTGGCACAGGTGGCACAGGTGGCACCTGCGCTGCCACCTGCCCTCGTTAGGGGCCATGGGGGCACAAAGCAAGGGACGGAGCCACCTCGGGCTTGTCCCGTGTGGGGACACCACGGCCCACGTGAGGGTCACGAAGCCACCCAGCCCCCTGCGCGTGTCCCCTGGGAGGGACAAGGGCCACCTGGCCCCTTTGCCCACTCCTGGGGGGTCCTGGGCTCCCTGTGAGGGGGACAGGGACCCCTCCTGCTGGGACCCCTGAGCCCCTCGTGTCCCCGTGTTCCCCAGAGCCCTCAGAGCCACCCGTGCCCCTCTGTGCCCCCCGAGCCGCCCACTCACACTGGGCACAGCCGGTGCCCCCCCTGAGCCCCTCGTGCCTTCCTGAGCCCCCTGAGCCCCCCAAATCCCCCCTCGCCCCCCACTCACGCTCGGCGCAGCCGGCCCCCCCCGAAGGCCGTCATGCTGCAGTCGCAGGTGAAGCCGTCCCACTGCTGCAGGCAGACCCCCCCGTGGGCACACGAGTCCTCGGCGCACGTCGTGCTGGGGCCTGGGGGGCACCGGGCTCGTGGGGACCCCCCCCGGCTCCCCCAAACCCGCGGGTGGGGGGAGGGGGGGGGCTCTCGATGGGTCTTTGCAGCCCTGAATCCCCCCCCCCTTCAGCCTTCGTGTCCCCCCGCCCCCCGTCCTGAGCAGCCCCAGCCCCCCTCGGACGCCTCCTTGCGCCCCCCCCATCCACTCTTGCAACCCCCCCGTGCCCCCCCGAGCCCCCTCCCCACCCGCTCATCCCCCAACCCATTGGAAAACCCCCAGACACCCCCAAAATTGTCCCCCAGCCCCAGACAGCCCCCGGACCCCTGTGCCCCCGTCAGCCCCTCTGCGCCCCCCAATTCCTAACACCGCAGCCCCCCCCGCACGTCCCCCACGTGCCGAAGCCCCCAGACCCCCGTGACCCCCCCGTGGCCCCCCTTTCTCACCGTCGCAGCCCCTCCGCACGTCCCCCACGCGTCTCAGGGCGTCCCCGAGCAGGTCGGGCAGGCGCCCGTTGAGGTCCAGCGAGGCCAAACACCCCCGGAAGCCCCCCCGGGAGGCCACGAGCCGCGGGAGGCGGCCCAGGAGCCCCGGGCTGACCCCCCCGACGTACAGCTCCCCTGGGGGGGGGCACAGGAGGGGTCACTCACGGGGGGGCACTGACCGCCTCCCTCCGTGCCCCGTAACAGCCCCGGAATGACCACCCCAGACCTGGCAGGGGTCATGCTGTAGGGAGACCCCCCCCCCCGCCATATCCCACTGCCCCCCTCCCGCCGCCCCCGATGTCCAGGTGCACCTGGGGGACACCTGGGGGGACACTGGGGGGGTCACTCACGGGGTGGGGGGACACTCCATGTGCACCCTGCCATGGGTACCCCACTGGGGTGACGCCTGCCGTGGGTGATTCCCCTATGGGTGCCCCCTCCCACCCCCCCATGGGACCACCCCACAAGTGTTACCCTCCCCCAGGTGTCCCCAGGTGTGTCCCAGGTCTCACTGTTGAGCTGGAAGCCACAAGTGCCCTGTTTGTGACGGGTCATGGAGCACCCATCCATCCCCTCCATGGGTGCCCCCACACCTGTTACCCTCCCCCAGGTGCCCCCAGGTCTGTCCCAGGTGTCCCCAGGTGTCCCCAGATGTGTCCCAGCTGTGTCCCAGGTGTCCCCAGATGTGTCCCAGGTGTGTCCCAGGTGTCCCCAGCTGTGTCCCAGCTGTGTCCCAGGTGTCCCCAGGTCTGTCCCAGGTGTCCCCCAGGTGTCCCCAGGTGTGTCCCAGGTGTCCCCAGGTCTGTCCCAGCTGTGTCCCCAGGTGTCCCCAGGTCTGTCCCAGGTGTCCCCCAGGTGTCCCCAGGTCTGTCCCAGGTGTCCCCAGGTCTGTCCCAGGTGTCCCCAGCTGTGTCCCAGCTGTGTCCCCAGGTGTCCCCAGCTCTGTCCCAGGTGTCCCCAGGTGTCCCTAGGTCTGTCCCAGGTGTCCCCCAGGTGTCCCCAGGTGTCCCCAGGTGTCCCCAGGTCTGTCCCAGGTGTCCCCAGGTGTCCCCAGCTGTGTCCCAGCTGTGTCCCAGGTGTCCCCAGGTCTGTCCCAGGTGTCCCCCAGGTGTCCCCAGGTGTCCCCAGGTGTCCCCAGGTCTGTCCCAGGTGTCCCCAGGTGTCCCCAGCTGTGTCCCAGCTGTGTCCCAGGTGTCCCTAGGTCTGTCCCAGGTGTCCCCCAGGTGTCCCCAGGTGTCCCCAGGTGTCCCCAGGTCTGTCCCAGGCGTCCCCAGCTGTGTCCCAGCTGTGTCCCAGGTGTCCCCAGGTGTCCCCAGGTGTGTCCCAGGTGTCCCCAGCTGTGTCCCAGGTGTCCCCCAGGTGTCCCCAGCTGTGTCCCAACTGTGTCCCAGGTGTCCCCCAGTCTGTCCCAGGTGTCCCCAGCTGTGTCCCAGGTCTGTCCCAGGTGTCCCCCAGGTGTCCCCAGGTCTGTCCCAGGTGTCCCCAGGTCTGTCCCAGGTGTCCCCCAGGTGTCCCCAGGTGTGTCCCAGCTGTGTCCCCAGGTGTCCCCCAGGTCTCACCCTTGAGCTGGAGGCCGCGGGCGCCCTGGCCGTGCTGGGTCACGGGTCTCCCGTCCACGCGCAGCCCGTGCAGGGCCCCCCCCTCCCGCGCCACGGCCACCTCGTGCCAGCGCCCGTCGTGCAGCGGCTGCTCCGAGTTGCCCTTCATGAGCGAGGGGCCCTCGCCCAGGTCGAACACGTAGTGGATGTACCTGCAAAAGGGGGCGTGGCCTCGTGGGGCGTGGCCTCAGGGAGTTGGGGGCTCACCTGGGGAGGGGACAAAGGGACACCCCCAAGCAGGGCGCGTAACTGGGCCAGGGGGCGCGGTCAAAGCCTGGGGGGGTGTGGCCGACATTGGGTGTGGTCGATATGGGCGTGGCCGAGCCAAGGGGAGGGGCTTGAGCCCAAGAGGCGGAGCCTAAGGCTGGGTGGGCACCATGGGTTGGGGGGGTCTCTGAGGACTGAGGGGGCTCCCAAGGTCAGACGAGGTTCAGAAGGTCCCCGAGGTCCCCAGAGGGGTTACGGGGTCCCCAGGACCACCCCGGTGTCCCCAAGGTTCCCAGGGCATCCAGGAGGTCCCCAGAAGGTTCAGGAGGTCCCCAGGTGGTCCCCAAGATCCCCAGGACCCCGGATGTGTTCCAGGTGGTCTCTGAGCTCCCCAGGATGTCCCCAAGGTCCCCAGGTGGTCCCCAAGGTCCCCAGGACCCCTGACGTGTTCCCAGGTGGTCTCTGAGCTCCCCAGGTGCTCTCCAAGGTCCCCAGGTGGTCCCCAAGGTCCCCAGCACCCCCTATGTGTTCCAGGTGGTCTCTGAGCTCCCCAGGATGTCCCCAAGGTCCCCAGGTGGTCCCCAAGGTCCCCAGCACCCCCTGTATGTTCCCAGGTGGTCTCTGAGCTCCCCAGGTGCTCTCCAAGGTCCCCAAGGACCTCGTTGGTGTCTCCACGATCCGTGAAGATCCCTGAGCTCCCCAGCAGGGCTTCGGTGTCCCCAGGTGTTCCCCAAGATCTCCAAAGTCCCCAGGACGTCCCCAGGTTCCCCCCGGTGCCCCCCTCACCCCTTGACCAGCTCGACGACCAGGAAGTCGGAGCCGCTGCCGCCGTTGAAGAGGATGAGGCCGTCGGGCGCCGTGGTCTTGAACTGGAAGAAGAGGTGGAAGGAGGCGAAGGCCTGGAGCGTGGCCAGCGCCACGTAGGAGCCGCGGCCCCCGAAGGCCACCGGGTCGGCCACGATGGCGCGGCGGCCAAAGCGGGCGTTGAGCTCGCAGGAGCTGATGTCGCCGTCGCGGCACAGGTCCAGGTAGGGCAGCCCGTTGAACACCAGCCCGCTCAGGTGGCCCAGGAAGTTGGACGGGACCACGGCCAGGAAGCGCCGCTCGGTGACGATCCCGGTCTCGATGTTGTGGAACTCCAGGCGGGTGTGTGAGCCTGACAGCTGCCCTGGGGGGTGTGGGGGACACGGGGGTGTCACCGGGAGTGTGCCACCTCCCCGTGGTCCCGTTCAGCTGTGGTCTCATGGACGTCCAGCCCACGTGTGTGTCCTCACAGGCCTGGTCACCTCATCCCCATGCACCCATGTCCCCATGGACCTCCATCCCTGTCCCCATTGACCTGGTCACCTCATCCCCATGCACCCATGTCCCCATGGACCTCCATCTGTGTCCCCATGGACCTGGTCACCTCATCCCCATGCACCCATGTCTCCATGGTCCTCTATCCCTGTCCCCATGGACCTGGTCACCTCATCCCCATGCACCCATGTCCCCATGGACCTCTATCCGTGTCCCCATGGACCTCCATCCATGTCCCCATGGACCTCCATCCGTGTCCCCATTGACCTGGTCACCTCATCCCCATGCACCCATGTCCCCATGGACCTCCATCCGTGTCCCCATGGACCTCCATCTGTGTCCCCACGTCCCCACAGCCCCACCGGCCACGTCCCCATGGACCTGAGCACCCCCATGTCCCCACGAGCCCAGGCAAAGGTCCCCTCGCCCCACCCCATCCCCGCGGTGTCACCTTCGACGGTGACGTTGTCGACGGCGAGCTGGAGGCTGCGCCCGCGCCGGGCCACCCGCACCGAGTGCCACTCGTTGTCATCCAGCCGCTGCCCCGCGAACAGCGTCTCGGGGCCCTTGCCTGGGGGCAGCGGGGACACCAGGGACACCGGTGACACCGGGGACACCAGAGACACCAGGGACACCGGGGACACCAGGGACACCGGGGACACCGGGGGCACCACTGCACCGGGGACACTGGGACACCAAGGGACAACAGTGGCTCCGTGGGACACCAGGGGACACCTCTGCACTGGGGACACTGGGGGACACTGGGGGGACACTGGGGGACACCGGGGGGACACCACTGCACCAGGGACAATGGGACACCAGAGGACACCAGAGGACACCGGTACTGGTACTGGTGGCACCATGGCACTGGGAGACACCGCTACACCAGGGACTGGGTGACACCAGTGACACCGCGGGTCAGCACTGTACTGGGGACACTGGGCCACCAGTACAGGTGACACCGTAGCGGCTGGTGGCGCTGGGTGACACCGGGACACCAGTGACACGTTTTAGCACTGGGTGACACCGGGTGACACCAGATGTTCATGGACAGGTGACAACACCCACGGCTGGACGCAGCCCAGGAGGAGACCCGGGACCACCGCCCAGGTGTGAACCCCAAAACCCCAACCACACCTGTGCACCCCAAACACACGCGGGGGGGTGTCCCAGCCCTTTGGGGGGTCAGGAGGGTTTTGGGGGGGGTCCCTGTGGAGACTTCGGGGTGTTCCAGAGGGATTGAGAGGGTCTGGGGGTGTCCCCAGAGGGCGTCCCCGGGGGGGGTTGGGGGTGTCCCAAGGGGTGCTTGGGGGAGGTTTTGGGGGTCTTCGTGGCCGGGTGTCCCGGGGGGGGGGGGGTTGGGGGTGTCCCGGGGGTGTCCCGGGGGTGTCCCGGGGTGGGGGTGGCACTTACTGGGGTGACAGCCCACGCGGACACAGTCTGGGGAGAGAAGACACGGGTCAGGCCCTTCGCAGCCGCCGCCAGGGGGCGCCCCGGGGACGGGGGGGGGCGGCCGGGGGGGGCGAGGTGCCAGAGGGGGGGGACTGGGAAGGACTGGGATGGGACTGGGAGCGACTGGGAGCGACTGGGAGCGACGGGGATGGGACTGGGAGCGACGGGGATGGGACTGGGATGGGACTGGGGGGGACTGGGAGCGACTGGGAGGGACTGGGAGCGACGGGGATGGGACTGGGAGCGACTGGGGGGCACTGGAAATGACAGGAAATGGGATGGGATGGGATGGGATGGGATGGGATGGGATGGGATGGGATGGGATGGGATGGGATGGGATGGGATGGGATGGGGATTGGGATCAGGCTGGGACTGGGAATGGACTGGGATGGACTGGGAGAGGACTGGTTTGGGAGTTCGGGGGTTCTCTGGCACCTCGCGGGGGGGCACGGCCGCCCTGAGGGCCCAGCCCGGGGGATCCCAGGGATCCGGGGGGATCCGGGGGGATCCGACACCCAGGGCTGGGCCCCCCCCTCGTCAACCGCTGCGGGGCGGGGAGGGGCAAATACCGGGACCCGGGGGGGCCCCCAATCCCATGGGGGGTCCCCAACTCCCTGGGGGGTGCCCCAATGCCATGGGGGGGGATCTCAAACCCCTTGGGGGGGTCCCAAGCCCTCAGAGGACCTGCAGCCCCACGGGGGTCCCCCCCAATGGAAGGGGCTGCAGGAGGGGGTCCCCGACCCTGGGGAGGCTCCCCAATCCTCTGGCGGCGACCCTCAACCCCTCGGGGGGTCCCGGTGCTGTGCCCCAAGTGGCAGCGGGGGGGTCACGAAGGCCCCAATCCCGGGGGGGGGGGGAGGGGAGGAAATCCGACGGGACCCGACGGGGATGGGGACACCGAGGCAGCTCTGGTGACCCTCCAGGGCCAGTCTGGGGGTCCCGGGTGCGATTCTGGGAGTGTCTGAGCACCATTTTTGGGTCCTGGGCACCATTTGGGGGCCACGAGCAGCTTGAGCACCACTGGGGGAAGTTTTGGGGTCCCAGTCACCAACTTGGCCATTTTGGAACACAAGAGCCAACCCAGACACGATTTGGGGAGAATTTTTGGGACCTGGACATCCTTTTTGGGGTCCCAGGCATGAGCTTGCCCATTTTAGGGTCAAGAGAACGGACCTGGGCACCATTTTGGGGTCCTGACCATCATTCTGGGCTCCCAGGCACCAATTTGAACATTTGGGGGGGGAAGGGGGGGTCCCAGGCACTATTTCGGGGTCCCAGGCACCACTTTGGGGTCTCAGGCACCATTTAGGGACTCCAGGCACCATTTTGGGGGTCCTAGGCACAATTTCGGGGTCCCAGATACCATTTTGGCCATTCTGGGCTGACCAGAACCGACTCGGGCCCCGTTTGGGGGAGGATTCCGGGGAGGTTTCAGGGAGGTATCGGCGGGTATTTGGGGGTGGTGGGGGGGGGGCTCTGTGGGGTCTCGGGGGGCTCACCCAGGTTGAGGGTGAGCTTCATGCGCCCCCCGTCCAGCTCGAGGCGCAGGGTGTCGGCCGAGTGGCGCGAGGTGGTGGCCAGGACGAGGCCGAAGGCGCGAGGGGACATAAAGCGCAGGGACACGTCCTCGGCCTCCGTCTGCTCCCCCGGCACCTGCACCTTCAGGTACATGCTGCCGTCATAGCTCAGCACCGCCGCCTCTGCGGGGACATCGGGGACACCCCCGCGTCACCCTCGGCACGGCCACCCCCGTCCCCAGGGCACCCGAGTGTCCCGAGACCCCCAGGACACCCCTGGGAAGCGGGACCCCCTCCCCCCCCCCCCCGTGCCCAGGTGAGTCCCGCCCCAGGCAGGTGCTGGCTCAGCACCGCATTCCATGGGGGACAAGGGGACGCTGTCGCGGGGTGCCACCTCTGTGGGGGACCTGAGGGGACCCCCCCGGGACTGGAGGGGTCTGGGGATCCCCGTCTCTAGGGGAGCCACCCGTGCAGGGGACACCCAGGTATCCGGGGGGAGGTGCCTCAGGTGTCCAGGTGCTCCCAGGGGACATCCAGGCACCTCCTCCCCAGCTGTGACCCCCCCCCCCGCAGGGGACCCAGCTGTTCAGGGGGGTCCCAGTCCCGCCCATCCCCCCCTCCTCTCCTGTCTCACAGCGCTGTCCCCCCCCGGGTGTGACCCCCCCCCGCACAGGACCCCCATCCCCGCTGTGTCCCGGTCACCTCGGGGGTGACCCTCAGTCCCCCCGAGCCCCCCTCTCCTGCGGCGTGACACCCTCCCCCGGGGTCCCAGGTGTTCAGGGGCTCTCAGGGTGACCCCCGCACCCACCCCCGCTGTGCCCGGTCCCCTCACCTGTCTCGCAGCGCGGCCCCAGGTACCCGGTGCCGCGACAGTCGCACACGAAGCGGTTCCAGCCCTCGCGACACGTCCCCCCGTTCCGGCAGGGACCGCTGGCGCACAGCCGGGGGGGGTCCCGCGCGCAGAGCGGGGAGACCCCCGGGGCCCCCCCGGCGCCCCCGGCCCCCAAAAGCGCCCGCACGTCGCGGCTCCGCCCGTCCACGAACAAGTCCCGCACGCAGCCCACGAAGCCGAGGCGCAGCCCCGCTGCCCAGAGCTCGGGGGGCGCGGGGGGGCCGGGGCGACCCTCGGGGAGCCCCCCCAGGTAAAGCTCGGCGCCCACGTCCAGAACATCGCGGTCGCCGCTGGCCAGGAACGGGGTGCTGCGGCTGTTCACCGACACCGAGCCTGGGGGGGACAGCACGGGGACATCAGGGCGACAATATTGGGGTCATGGGAGTGCCCTGGGGTCCATGGACACCGAGCCTGGGGGGCACAGAGGGGACGTGAGGGGACATTGGGGTGCGCCCGGTGCCTGGCAAAGGGGGGGGAGCAGCCACCCTGCTCCGGAACCGCCTGCACACCTGTGAGCTGCACCTGTACAACCCCTGCACACCCGTGAACACCCCCAAACCTTCTGTGCAACCCCCCCCCGCACACCTGTGACATTGAATTGCATAACCTCTGCATACCCATGACTCCTCCGTGCATCCCCTTGCACACCTGCCCACCTCCTGCACACCTGTGACCCTTCCGGGCACCCCCTTGCACACCTGTGACCCCCCCCCCCGCGCACCCCCTCCCCGCACACCTGCGCACGCACCTGTCCTCGCGCGCTCACCTTTGCGCCCATCGCGCTGCACGTCCACGTGGCACCACTCGCCATCGGTCACCTTGCGGGCGCTGGCGCGGAGCCGCAGCCCGGCCGCGCCCATGCCCAGCAGCAGGTACAGGTGCCCGTCCAGCAGCTCCAGAGCCAGGAAATCGGGGGGAGGCGGGGGGGGTCCGCGCGGGGCGGCGGCCGGGGGGTCTCGGGGGGGTCCCTGCCCGAAGAGCAGGACCCCGTTGGGCTCCGTGGTGCGGAAGTCGAAGGACACGGAGCCGGCGCGCGCCGGGCGCCAGGTGGGCAGCGCCAGGTGCGCCTGGGGGGTGGCGAAGGTGACGGGGTCCAGCGCCGGGGGGGGGTCGCAGTGGAAGAGCAGCGCCCCGTGCAGGGTCACCCGCGCGTCCCCTTCCTGCGCCAGCCGCGACAGCTCCAGCTTGAAGTCGTTGTTCTTGTAAACCACCTGGGGGGGAGCAGGTGAATTTGGGGGGGGGGGGGGGGTCTGGGGGTCCCCAACATCCCGCTGTGAACCCCTCCCCCCCCGCCAGTCCAGGTCCCCCGGTGACGCCGCACCCCGTGCACCTGTAACACCCCCGGGGACACGCACAGGTGAGGCGGGGGAGTCTGGGGGTCCCCAAAATGTGACCCGCAGCCCCCGGGGACACGCACAGGTGAGGCGGGGGAGTCTGGGGGTCCCCAAAATGTGACCCGCAGCCCCCGGGGACACGCACAGGTGAGGCGGGGGAGTCTGGGGGGTCCCCAAAATGTGACCCGCAGCCCCCGGGGACACGCACAGGTGAGGCGGGGGAGTCTGGGGGTCCCCAAAATGTGACCCGCAGCCCCCGGGGACACGCACAGGTGAGGCGGGGGAGTCTGGGGGTCCCCAAAATGTGACCCGCAGCCCCCAGGGACACGCACAGGTGAGTCGGGGGGCTCATGGCTGTCCCCAACCTGACACCCCCCGCCTCGAGCACCCATAACTCTCCCCAGCTGAGGGAAGGGGGGGTTCCCCGAGCCCCCCGAGCCCCCGCCCCACCGTGTGTCGTGCCCCCCCCGCCCCACACTCACGTCCTTGAGGCAGCCCATGAAGTTGTTGCTGACGGGGGACCCCGGCAGGTCGGCGGTGTTGGGGGACCCCCCCACGTAGAAGAAGTCGTCGGAGCCCAGCATGGTGAAGTCCTCCTGCGTGTAGCCCGTGGTGGTCAGGATCCCGTCCACCGAGATCGTCACCTGCGGCACGAGCGGCCCGGCCTCAGCGGGGACCCCCCCGGCGGGCCGGGGCACCCCAAAACGTGGGTGGGGAGGGGGGTGGGGGGACACGGGAGGGGGCTGGGGACAAAGGGGCGATGGGGATATGGGGTGGGGGGTGGGGGTGATGGGAGTGATGGGGGACGCGGGGGGTGACGGGGGGTGGTGGGCGATGAGGGTGGGGGGGTGATGGGGTCGTGGGGGGTGACGGGGACAATGAGGGTGACGTCTGGGGGGGTCTCAGGGGGCACCTGGGGGGGTGCGACAATAGAGGGGGGGTGGTCCCAAGGGCACCCTTGGGGTGCAGTGGGGGGGTGGTTTGAAGTCCCCCCCCTATCTCCAGATGCCCCGGGGGGATCCCCCCAAGGAGCCCCCCCAGGTGAGGATGGGGGTGGGTGGCGAGGTGGGGAGGGGCGGGGGTGACACGGGGGTGACACGGGGGGGGGGGAGGGGGGTTAGTAACGAGTTTTGGGGGGTCCCGGGGCAGAACAAAGCTCGGACACAAACGCGGTCGTTAGTGGGGGCAGCGCGCGGGGGCGTGCGGGGGGCGCGCACAGGTGTGTGCACAGGTGTGCAAGCGCGTGCACGGGGTGGGCGTGAGGCGGGGGCGGCGGGGCGTGCAGGGCGGGGGGCGTGCGGGGGGGGAGGGGGGCACGGGGAACCCGGGGTGGGGGAGGGACGGGGGCAGCCCCGCGGCCGCTCGCACGCGCGTGGGAGCGCACACGCAGCTGCCCCAGGCTGGGCCGGCATCACACACGCACCTGTGCACACCTGCACACACCTGGGGTGATCCTCGCACACCTGCACCCACACCCGTGCACACCTGCGCACACCTGGGGTGACCCTCGCACACCTGTGCACACCTGGGGTGATCCTCTCACCTCTGCACACACCTGCACACACCTGGGGTGACCCTCGCACACCTGTGCACACCTGCACACACACCTTGCACACACCTGCACACACCTGGGGTGATCCTCGCACACGCGCACCCACACCCGTGCACACCTGTGCACACCTGGGGTGACCCTCGCACACCCGTGCACACCTGCACACACCTGGGGTGACCCTCGCACACCTGTGCACACCTGCACACACACCTTGCACACACCTGGGGTGACCCTCGCACACCTGTGCACACCTGCACACACCTGGGGTGACCCTCGCACACCTGTGCACACCTGCACACACACCTTGCACACACCTGGGGTGACCCTCGCACACCTGTGCACACCTGCACACACCTGGGGTGACCCTCGCACACCTGTGCACACCTGCACACACACCTTGCACACTCTCGCGCTCAGCCGTGCCCCCCCCAGCCCCTCCCCCCGCGGCGGGGGCGGCCCCGGTGCCTCCCATACCGGGGGGGGGGGGGGGGGAGGAGGCGTTTGGGGGAGGCGAGGGGAGGATGAGGAGGGGGTCGGGGGGTGGGGGGCGAGGAAGGCCGGGGGGGGGGGGGTCAGTGTTAGTGAAGCCGTGCGAGCCGCGTGCAAGGGGCGTGCGAGGACTCGGCGCAGGCAGCGGGGCCCGACCCCAGCCCGGGGGGGGCTTCGGGGGGTCGGGGGGGGTCGGGGGCGGCCCCGCTGCCTGCGCGGGAGGGGGAGGGGCGGCAGCTTGTCCTGAAAACGCCGTTTCCGTCCTCGATTTGGGGAGGGGGCACCCCAAAAAAAAAAAAAAATCACCCACCCACACCTCCCAGCCCCCCCCGCCTTTCGGCCCTGACACCCCCTCGAGACGAGGTTTGGGGTGAAAGCGGCTGGTTTGGGGGGCGGGGAGGGGGCCCCTGCGGGGGAAGGGGAAAAAATGGGCCGAAATCCAAAGGAATCGCCCCAAAATGGGGAGGGGGGGTGGGGTCCCACATCCCTTCTGTGAGTAACAGCCCCCCACCAGGCTGGATTTTGGGGAGAACCCCAAATTTTGGGGGTGATTTTGGGGCTGCTCGGCCACAGGGGAGCGGATGGGAGCAAATTGTCCGAAATCCCAAGAATTTGCCCCGAAAGGAGGCGTTTGGGGCTCTCCATCCTCCCCCACAACTCGCACCGGGTTTTTTTGGGGGAATTATCCAGAATCTGAACCTTGGCTGTTTCAGGGGGGTGGGATTGGTATCAAATTGCCCAAAATCCCAAGAAATCACCCCAAAAAGTGGGCATGGGACTCTACAAAAGTCTCCAAGGAAAAACGAGTCCGCTCAGGGCTGGGTTTTGGGGTGAAACTGGCTGGTTTTGGGCACCAGGGAGCTGAGGCTACCCCCCAGATGGTGTGTGGGGAAGAATTGCCCGAAATCCCTCAAATTCATCCCAAACTGGGGGAGTGGGAGCCCACATCAACCCCTTGGCAAAAAATCAGCCCCTTCTGAGCCCAGACTGACATTTTTGGGTGGAAATCGGTCGGTTTTAACACCAGGGAGCTGCGGGTGTTGGGTTTATCCAATCACCCCAAATCCAAAAAATTCCCGAATTCCCACCAAAATGGGGGTGGGGGGTTGGGGCGGGCGGGGGGGGGAGGGGCTGTGGGACCCCACATCGTCCCCATCGAGGGAACCAGACCCTCAGAAAGGATTTTTTTGGGGGTGGAAAACCAGGGGGTTTTTTTTGGCATCAGGGAGCTGATAAGCTCAGCCGCAAGATGGCGGATGGGGGAAAATTGCCCCAAATCCCTCAAATTCATCCCAAAACAGCGGGAGCGGAAGGAGCGGAAGCCTCTTGAGAAAAAAATATCCCCGTCCTGACCCCAGACAAAGACTTTTTTGGGGGGAAAACCAGCTCTTTTTGGCACCAGGGAGCTGCAGCTCGGCCACAAGATGGCGGATGGGTGAAAATCGCCCCCAAAATCCCTAAAACTCACCCCAAAACCGGGGCGGGGGATGGGTTGAGGTGCCACCTCACCCCCACCGAGTAACACACGCCCTCTCAGGAAAGATTTTTGGTGGGTTTGGGTGGGGGATGAGGGAGGGGAGGGGGCAGAACCAGCTCTCGTTTCTTTTGGCATGAGGGGGAGCCGAAGCTCGGCCGCAAGATGGCGGATGGGTGAAAATTGCCCAAAATCCCCCGGATCGGCCCCAAAAGGTTGGGGGTGGGGCCACGGCGAAGCCAAGGAGTAACAATAGAGTGATAACTACCAGGTAATGCAGTTTGTTTACCATAGCGTGTCCGATCCCTGCGTGCTGGCGGCGAGAGAAGGACAAAACACAAACGTGACGTTTGGGGGGCGCTTGGGGGGCGCGGGAGGGGGTTTTTTTTGGGGGGGGGGGGTTGGTTTTCGGTTGTTTTTGTTAAAGGGGGGGGCCCCCCCAGGATTAGTGGGGGACGGGAGGTTAGTGGGGGGGGGCCCCGCGGAGGGGGGGGGGGGGGGAAGCGTGTTAGTGGCACGCGCACACACAGGGGGGAGGGGCGTGGCACGAGGAGGGGGGTGGGGGTGGGGCGTTGCACGGAGGGGGGAGGGGCAGCGCCCACCTTGGGGGGGAGAGAAGCAGAGAATTGTCAGAAAGGGGGGGGGGGGGGGGCACCCCCGAACCTCGACCCGTCACCCCCCTGTGGGGGTTGGGCAGAGAAAACCCCCCCCCCCCGAGTGTCCAGTGCTCCCAGTTTGGGAGGGTCCATGGAAGCAGCGCTCCCAGTTGGGGAGAGAGAGGTCCTGTGGTCGGTGCTGCCGGCGGGGTGGTTGACCAGCATGTCCAGTGCTCCCAGTGCTCCCAGTTGGGTGCTTAGCCAAGACACCCAGTGCTCCCAGCTGGGTGGTTGAGCAAGACACCCAGTGCTCCCAGTTGGGGACCGGACCGATGCGCCCAGTGCTCCCAGTTGGGTGGTTGGTCCATGTGTCCATCGCCCCCAGTTGGGCGGTTGGCCAATGCAACCAGTGCTCCCAGTTGGGGAGCTGACCATGCTACTGGTGTTCCCAGTTGGGTGGTTGACGAAGACACCCATGGCTCCCAGTGCTCCCAGTTGGGGAGCGGACTGAAGAACCCATTGCTCCCAGCTGGGCAGCTTATCAAGGAACCCATTGTTCCCAGTGCTCCCAGTTCAGTAGTTTAACAGAACACCCAGTGCTCCCAGTTGGGGAGCTGATCAAGGTAACTGGATTTCCTGGCTGGGTGGTTGGCCAAGACAACCGGTGCTCCCAGTTGGGGAGATGGTCAGGGCAATGATCACTCCCAGTGGTCCCAGTTGGGGAGGTCAGCAAAATGCTCGGTGGTGCCAGTTGGGTGGTTGACCAAAGGTCCCATCCCAGTGCTCCCAGTTGGGGTGCTGACCAGGGCAATGATCGCTCCCAGCGCTCCCAGTTGGGGAGCTGACCAGGGCAATGATTGCTCCCAGTTGGGGAGCTCATCAAGGCTCCCAGTGCTCCCAGTTGAGGAGCTGACCAGGGCAATGATCGTTCCCAGCGCTCCCAGTTGGGGAGCTGACCAGGGCAATGATTGCTCCCAGTTGGGGAGCTCATCAAGGCTCCCAGCGCTCCCAGTTGGGGAGCTGACCAGGGCAATGATCGTTCCCAGCGCTCCCAGTTGGGGAGCTGACCAGGGCAATGATCGCTCCCACTTGCCCCCAGTTGGGGAGCTACCCAAGATGACCCATCAGGTGGTCACTCAAGGCTCCCAGTTGGGGAACTGACCAGGACAATGATCACTCCCATTGCTCCCAGTTGGGGAGCTGACCAATGCAACCAATGCTCCCAGTTGGGGAGCTGACCAAGCCAACCATCACTCCCAGTGCTCCCAGTTGGGGAACTGCCCAAGACGACCCATTGGATGGTCATCCAAGACTCCCAGCTGGGGAGCTGCCCAAGGCTCCCATTGCTCCCAGTTGGGGAGCTGACCAAGCCAACCATCACTCCCAGTGCTCCCAGTTGGGGAGCTGACCAAGCCAACCATCACTCCCAGTGCTCCCAGTTGGGGAGCTGACCAAGCCAACCATCACTCCCAGTGCTCCCAGTTGGGGAGCTGCCCGCGATGACCCACTGGGCGGTCACCCAAGGCTCTCCATCGCCCCGCTGTCACCCCGCCCTCCCCTCCCGCCCCCTCCCCGCCGTACCTGCCGCAGGTTGCGCGTGACGCGCACGTGGTGCCAGCCGCCATCGTGGAACTTGCCGTTGACGGGCTCCACCAGCGCCTCGAAGGCGCCGGCGCCCAGGTTGATGACGAGCCAGACGGCGCCGGCCTTGAGCGACAGGTTCAGGAAGTCGGCGGCGCGGCCGGTGTGCAGCAGGAGCCCGTGGCGCTGCCGCGTGCGGAACGCCAGCGCCAGCTCGTCCGCGCTGCTCTGCACCGGCGAGCGCGACACGTCGTAGCAGAAGAACTCGCTGCCCCGGAACGTGGCCACGTACTCGGCGCGGCCTGGCAGTGGCGACAGGGGGGAGCCGGTGTGGGGACGTCGAACGGGGAGCTCGGCACGGGGGGGTTTCGCACAGGGATGTGGGGGGGGGGGGGAGGATGTTGGCACTGGGACTTGGCACCGGGGACGTGGCGATGGGGACGTCGCAACGTGGAGCTTGTCGTGGGGACGTTGTGATGGGGACGTTGTGATGGGGACGTTGTCATGGGAACGCTGTCGTGGGGACGTTGTGATGGGGACGTTGTGATGGGGACGTTGTGATGGGGACGTTGTCATGGGAACGCTGTCGTGGGGACGTTGTGATGGGGACGTTGTGATGGGGACGTTGCCGTGGGGTCTTGCACCAGACCTTATATGGGGATGTGGTGGTAGGGGCGTTGTCCTGGGGACGTTGTCATGGGGACGCTGTCATGGGGACGTTGTGATGGAGACGTTGTCATGGGGACGTTGTCATGGGGACGTTGTCATGGGGACGCTGTCATGGAGACGTTGTCGTGGGGATGTTGTCATGGGGATGTTGTGATGGGGACGTTGTCATGGGGACGTTGTGGTGGGGACGTTGTCATGGGGATGTTGTGATGGGGACGTTGTCATGGGGACGTTGTGGTGGGGACGCTGTCATGGGGACGTTGTGATGGGGACGTTGTGGTGGGGACGTTGTGGTGGGGACGTTGTGGTGGGGACATTGTCATGGGGATGTTGTGATGGGGACGTTGTGGTGGGGACATTGTCATGGGGATGTTGTGATGGGGACGTTGTCATGGGGCCACTGTCATGGGGACGTTGTGATGGGGACGTTGTGATGGGGACGTTGTCATGGGGATGTTGTGATGGGGACGTTGTCATGGGGACGTTGTCATGGGGACGTTGTCATGGAGACGTTGTGATGGGGACGTTGTGATGGGGATGTTGTGATGGGGACGTTGTCATGGGAACGCTGTCGTGGGGACGTTGTGATGGGGACGTTGTGGTGGGGTCTTGCACCAGACCTTATGTGGGGACATCACGATGGGACCCCATCAGCAGGGACCTGGCATGGGGACGTTGTTATGGGGTCCCAGCTGTGTATGGGGTGGGGGGGGTTTGGGGGGTCCTGGAAGTTCCTGGGGAGGTCCCAGGTGTGCAGGGGGACGGGGTGGGGCCCCCGCGGGGGGGTCCCGCTGACCCTCACTGACCTTTCGCTGCTTGCTGGATCTCACCGGCGCCGCGGCCGGGCCCCCCCTCGGCGACCTCGGCGGGCCCTGGGGGAGGGGCGCGTCAGGGCGGGGCCCAGGTGTGCACGGGTGTGAACAGGTGTGCGACCCCCGTGCGGGGGGGGCACTCACACCCCACCCCCCCCCTCGTGTTGGTGCAAGGGGACCCTCGGTCCTCGTGCAAGAACCCCCCCCCCCAATCCCGTGCAGGGACCCCCAGCTCCCCCCTCGTGTGGGGGGTGAAGGACCCCCAGGCCCCTCCTCCTGTGGGGGTGGGGTTTGGACCCCTCCCCCCGGCCCTCGTGCAAGGGGTCACCGCCCCCCCAACCTCCCCCTTGCACGAGGGGCCGCCCCCTCCCCTCCCCGCCCCCCCCCCCGTCCCCGTGCGAGGCGGCCGCCCCTCCCCCCCGTGTCGCACGAGCCACAGACACGATGGGGGGGGATGGGGGGAGGGGGGAGATGGGGGAGGGGCGAGGATGATGAGGATGATGAGGGTGGGGGAGGGGCCCGAGGGCGCGTCTTTACCTTGGCCGGTGACTCGCAGGTGGGCGGGACCTGGGGGGGGAGGGGAGGGGGGCGGGGGAGGGGCGTGGGAAAGGGGGGAGGGGCGGGAGAACGAAAGCAAAAGTGGCGGGAAAAGGGAAAGTTTTTGGGGAGAAAAATGGGAAAGTGGTTAAACTCGGGGGGGAGGGGGGGAGGGAAATGGGGTGAAGTGGAGGGAAAAGGGAAATTGGGGGAGGAAAGAAAAATAATGGAAGGAAATGAAAGGAGAAAATGAGAGAAAAGGGAAAATGGGGGGGAAAAAGGGAAAAAAAAGGAAAAAGGGAAGAAAGGAAAAGGAAGGAAAGGAGGGAAAGGGTGAAACCGGGAAAAGGGAGGAAAAAGAGGAAAAAAGTGAAAAGGGTCAAAGCAAGGGAAAGGAGGAAATTGATAAAAAGGGGGAAATCAGCAACACAAGGGAAAAGAGAAAAAAAAAACAACAAAGGGAAAAAAGTGGGGAAAATTAAAATAATTCTAAAAGGGAAAATTATCGAAGAGGGGAAATAAGGAAGAAAAAGAGCAACAAAGTGAAGGGGAAAAAATGAAGGCGAAAAAACTCTGATATAAAAGGGGGAAATATTCCAAATGTTTATTGAAAGAGGGAAAATAATTTTAAAAGTGATAAAATAATGAGTATAAGGGGATAATGATAAAAAGGGGGGAAACATTTAATTTTAAATGGAGGAGAATAAAAAAAGGGAAAATAATGAAAAGGGAAAATAACTTAAAACGGGGAAATATGTTAAAGAGTAGAAAATCTGTAAAAAAAAGAAAATCGCCAAAATAAAGGGAAAATCACGAGAAAAGAAAAAATAGTAAAAGAAAAATTATCAATTAAAAAGGGAAAATAATCTTAAAAACCGGAAAAGAACAAAAAAGCCGAAATAACGGGAAATGGAAAAGAAAAAAGGGGAGGGGGGGAAAAAAAAGGAAAAAGTAAAGGAAAAGCGGCAAAATGGGAAAAACAGGGGGAAATGGGAATGAAAGAGAAATTAATTAAGAAAGAGAAACATAAGAAAAAAAAAAAAAAAAGAAATCAGAATTTAAAAAAGAAAAAAATTAAACCAAAAAACCCAAAATGACCGAAAAGCCCCAGCGGCCCCGGGGAGGGGGAGGGGCCCCGGGTGGGGGAGGGGCCCCGTCACAACTTAAACCTCCTTTAACTTGTGACGGCATCGGGCGATGCCGGGGGGGAGGGGGGGTGTGGGGGAGGGGCGGGGGGGCGGGGACAAGCGCGGGGGGGCGGGGCCACGCGGGCAGGGCCGCCCCTCCCCTGACCCCCCCCGCCGCCTTCCCGCGGGTTTTTCCCCTTTTTCCGAGGTTTTTCGGGGAAAAGCCGGGGGTGGGGGAGGGGATGAGACACGGGGGGGGCGGGGCCGCCCCTGGCGCGGGGACCCTCCCCCACCCCGGGACCCTCGTGCGGGGCACGTGGGGGGCAAGCCCCGCCCCCCGCCCTGGCCACGCCCCCTCGGCTTGGCCACGCCCCCTGCACAGGCCCCGCCCCTTGGGCCTGGGCTCAGCCAATCCAGAGCAGCCTCGTCTCTCCCTCCTCCCATTGGCTACCGGCGCTGCTTTGATTTGCATATCCCCGCCCTCACCTCCCCCCCCCCACACGCTGCATTGGCTCGGCGGCGCCGGTTTCATTTGCATATCGGCGTCCTATTGGGCCGCCCGGGGAGTGACGTCATGGCCGGGGGCCGCGCGCCGGGCGGGGCCACGCGGGGGGCGGGGGGGGAGCGGCCACGTGCTCCGCACGAGCGCCAAGCCCCGCCCCTCGCGGCTGTTTTGCATAAACCACGCCCCCATTCCCGAGCAGGCCACGCCCCTCGGGCCTTGCACAATTCCCCCTCCCCCAACCTGGGACCCCGCCCCCCCCCCCCCCCCCCCCCCCCCCCCGGGATTTGCACACCCGGACCTTGCACAACACCTGAGGCGCCCCAGGCCCGGCCCAGGTGTGACACGGGGCTTTGCACGCCCCCCCCCCCCCCCCCCCGCCCATTGCACCCCCCCCACACTCACCTTCCACCGCGGGTTCTTCCTCTGGGGGTCCCGGGGGGCAGCGGAGGGGGAGGGGCAGAGGAATTAGTGCCCGGGACCCCCCTCCCCCGTGTGCGTCCCCAACCCCCTCCCCTCCCACCGTGTCCGTGCGACCCCACCCCGTGACCTCGGGTTGACCTTGGGGGCGGGGCAGTAGGGGGGAGGGGTTTGCACGCCCTGGTGTGATTTGCACGCCCTGAACCGTGTTTTGGGGGGGGGTTGCACACCCTGTGCACACCCGTGGGGACCCCACATCCCCCACAGCACTGCCTGAGCACCCCACAGGGACCCTGCACCCCAAAACACACCCCACAGCACCCTATAGGGTCTGTGCGCCCCATGGCACACCCTATAGCGCACTGCCTGCACCCCACAGGCACCACTGACCCCACAGGGCACCCTACAGGGACCCCGCACCCCATAGGACACCCCAGAGCACCCCAGGGCCCTCACAGTCCCCGGGGCACCCCTCAAACCCTCTCCGTTCCTGTCCCCCCTCAAGGACGTGGCGGGAGCATCCGGCAGTGCCGTGACAACCGTCGCCAGGGAGACAGGCCCGGGCGTCTCCACGGCAACGGGTACCCAGCCCCGGCGGCGCCATGGCAACCAGGCCTTGGCAACGCGCCCGGAGGATGCTGTCACCACGGTGACACCGGTGGTTGTCCCGGGGTCCCGGGAACGTGTGCGAGGGCGTGATGGCACGAGGGCGTGATGGCACGAGAGACCCGCCCCCCCCCCCCCAACCCCGCATCCGGGGCACGCCCGGGGGTTCCCCAGGCCACCCCCGGCTGCCACTGTCACCCCCGGGGCCACCCAGGCCACACCAGGGTGTGCAGTCGCACAAGGGCGTGCGAGGGTGCGGGGACAGGCAGGGACACGGGGGCGCGTGGGGACACCAGGACGTGCACGAGTAAACGGGGGGAAGGGGGGGGTGACATCGTGGGTGGGGCTGGGGGTCCCCAAAGCCCCGTGTTCCCCTCAGCAGGGGGAGTCCAAGCCACCCACGCCCACGTGTGACACGCGAGGACACACAAGGACGTGCGTGAGGACACGGAGGGCGTGAGGATGGGGGGACAGCAGGACGTGGAGGGACACGGGGGGGTCACGCGTGGATGTGCCACACCACGAGGGCAGGGAGAGACACCGGGACACGAGGGAGACACGGGGTGATGCGAGGACGGGTGGCGCCAGGAGGATGCGAGGGCCTGGAGAAGCACACGCGTGTGCAGCTGTGGTGGTGTGAGAAGACACAGGGTGACACAAGGACACGAGGACAGGGGGGTGTGTGACACCAGCAGGACACGAGGACAGGGAGCGACTCAAGGGCACAACGCCAGGAGGACACAGAGGAGACACAGAACCCCACGAGGGCGGCAAAACGTGACACGAGGAGCACCGTGACACGAGGACACGGTGCCCATGACCGGCACCACGAGGACGTTCAGCGCCGTGGGTGTGTCCAGTGCCACGAGGACAGGAGGAAGGACGTGAGGACACACAGCACCACGAGGACACAAAGCCGGGGAGGAAGTCAAGGACAAAACGACACGGGGCCACCAGGAAGTCATGGAGGGACAAGGAGCGGCCAAGGCCCAGCGTCGTGAGGACGTGGAGAACACGAGGACGTGCAAGGCCACGAGGACACGGGGCCACGGAGGAGCATGAGGACACACAAAACCAGGAAGACACCGAGGGATGGAGGAACAACACAAAGACGCCCAACACCGCGAAGGTGCCCAGTGCCATGAGGACGTGGGGACACGGAGGAACGCGGCCACGAGGAGGGACAGCTCCACGGAGACACGGAGACACACGAGAACGTGGCAACGGGAGGACGTGCAATGCCACAGAGACGGGGAGGGACTCAAGGACACCAAGACATGGAGGTGCCCAACGCCATGAAGCCATGGAGAAACACGAGGAGGTGAAGCTCCCGAGCTGATTCTTGCGCCCACCCCACCCCTCCCACGTCCCCCTGACCTCCTGTCCCCCCCCCCCCCGCGCCCTCACCTTCCTCGCAGAAGGGCCCGTGGTGGCCGGTGCCGGCGCAGTCGCAGCGGGGCTCCCCACGGCGCAGGGTGCAGCGGCCGCCGTGGGCGCAGGGCGGGTGGTGGGCGCAGCGCTCGTCCCCGTCACCCCGGACCCCCCTGGGCGCCCAGCAGCGCGGCCGGCGCGTCGCCCACCCGCAGGTCGGCCACCCACCCGCGGAAGGGCGGCTCGTACTTGACGGTGCTGAGCGTCAGCGCCGAGAGCCGCACGTCAGGCGGGATCCCCCCGACGAAGAGGTCGCTGGCCACGGCCATGTCGGGGCGCTTGGAGCGCACGGCGGCCGCCCGCGCCTCCCCGTCCACGGCCAGCGCCGCGTGCCGCGCGTGCCGGGTCAGCAGCACCGCGTGCCAGCGGCCGTCGCTGACCGGCGCCGGCGGCTCCAGCGTGGCGGGCTCGGCGCAGGCGATGGCGAAGCGCAGCCGCAGCCGCCCCTCGGCCACCAGCAGCTCCAGGAAGTCACAGTTGCCGCCGTCGTCCAGGTAGAGCAGCAGCGCCCGCGTCACGTTGGTCTTGAGGCGGAAGCTGAGCTGTCCCCCCGCGCCCGGCGCCCACCGCCCGTAGCGTGCCCACTGCCCCGGGGCGCCCCCGAACTCCAGCGCCGAGCCCCGGGCGCAGGGCAGCAGGAGGGACCCCAGCGTCAGCAGCACCAGGCCCAGGCGGGCGCCCGAGGGGACTCGGGCACACGGGCGGGGGGCTGGGGTGGCCCAGGTGGGCACGTGGGGTTGGTGGCACTCGGTCCCCAGGTGAGCGGTGCAGCCTCCCTTGGCCACGGCGTCCCGGGGGACCCTCAGGTCCAGAGGGCTGGGCTTGACCTTGGTCTCTTGGGGGTCCGCGGGGCTGTGTTTGGTCACGGGGGCTTGGTGGACCTTCCAGTCTGTAAGAGCCAGGAGGGCTCGGTCAGCCTCGGTCTCCGGGTGGTCCATGGGGTCTTGGTTGGCCTTGGGGTCTCGGGGGTCCTCGGGGGCTTGGTTGGCCACAGGGGCTTGGTGGACCCTCAAGTCTAAACACACCACGGGGTCTTGCTTGACCTTGGCCTCTATGGGGGCCGTGGGGCTTTGGTTGACCTTGGTCTTTTGGTCGGCCAGGGGGGCCCTGGGTGACCTTGGGCTCTTGGGGGTCCTCGGAGGCCTGGGAGGGAGCGGGGTCTTGGTGGCCCTTCAGGTCTAAGCGAGCCATGGAGCCCTGGTTGACCTTGGAGTCCAACGAGATGTTGGTGTTGGACTCTGGGTGGTCCTGGGGGTCCTGGTTGCCCACGGACCCTCGGCTGGCCGCAGATTCCTGATGCACCTTCATCTCCAGGTGGTCCTGGGTGGCCACAGACGCCAGGTGGGTCACAGGGACCTGGCTGACCCGAGTCCCCAGGTGCTCCTCAGAGCCTTGGGAGATCTTGGAGTCCAACAGCACCATGGAGCCACCATCAGCACCGGGCTCAGGGTGGTCCTGGGGGTCCTGGTCACCCACAAAGCTTTGGTTGGCCACAGTCTCCAGGTGGTCCTGGGAGCCCAGGTGGGCCTTAGTCTCTCGGTGGTCCTGGCTGACCGTGGAGGTCCAGCTGGCCGTGGATCCTCTGGTGGCCACGGAGCCCGGGTGG
>NW_027184006.1:0-26506 GCF_041296385.1 Aphelocoma coerulescens | reverse complement strand
GCTCTGCCTGCTTCAACAAAGTAAGGCGCAGCCCTTGCACTGCAGCACACTGCCTGGCCAGAAACAGGTTCTTACACCTTCAGTGCTGCCGAGCCCACGCAGCTTGAGCACACCCAGAAGGACGCGTCCAGAAAGAAGGCGTTCTTCGAGTGCCTTGTCCTTCCTTGTTCTGTCTTTCATCTGCACCTGAAACAGTGGGTCTACGTGTTTTCCTTCCCAGGGAAAAGAACTTTCATTCTTGTCCAGGAGTCTATGGCTAAAATGGTGATTGCATGTCCCATATCCAATACAACCAAGGATTACTCCCGGAGGAAAGCTGCCAGGACAGATGGGTCTTGCTGGCTTTGACCACCCCTGGGCCACCTCTCATATTCTCCTGAAACAGTGGGGTACATGAAGGCATTGCCATACCTGATCATCCCTTGCCATGCAGAGCCCAGCCTTGCATTGCCTTACAGACACCTCTGTGTACCTCCCTTGCCCTTCCTATGTCTCCATTGCATGGCCTTGTTCACCAATCTCCCACCTTGACTTTCTTACCCCTTGTTTCCTGGTCTTGTCTTGCCTGCTTCTCCTATGACTCTCTTGGCCTTGCCTAAGTCTCTCTTGCCTTGCTTTGCAAAGCCAACACTTGCCTTGCCCTGCTACCCCTCTTTCCCTCGCCTAGTCTACCCACACCTACCCACCTTTGACTGGCCTATCCATCCGATCATCACCTTTTCTGCACCACCCCTCCATGCTCTTGTCTTGCCTTGGCCTGCCTACCCTTCCCTTGCCTTGCACTGCCTTGCATAACCCTTGCCCTTCTTGACATTTGTGCCCCTTTCCAACATGGCCTTGCTTTCCTTTGCCTACCCCTCCCAATCCCTGCTTTGCCTACAGATTCCTGGCCTTCTTTTGTCTACCACTCCTTTGCCTTTTGTGGGAACCAACAGCTGGTCTGAAGGCCTCACAGACATTTCCGTTGATACAATCATTTTGTACCCGTGAGAATTGCAGAAGCAAGAAGATAAACAACAGAAAGAAGTTGTAACAGCTGCAAAAGGGACGATACTGGCTGATGTTTAGCAAAGAATGTGTGTACACTATAGACAACCAATAGTATTGTATTATAGCAAAATAATAGTCCATGCACATGTAGCTAAAAAAGTGCATAAGAGAAGATGCATAAATAATACAAGTGGTTTTTTGCCATTGCTCGGGGCAGAGAGTGTATGTGTGTCGTGACCGTCTCAACAGCAACAGCCTTGCACTGCCTTTCATAACCAGCCCCTGCCTACTGCCTCCTTCCCTGGCCTTCCATGTCTTGTCTTCCTCTCCTTTGATTTAACTTGCTTCTCCTATCTCTCCCTTGCTTGCCTTACTCCACTGACCTTTCTGTGTTCTTGCCTTGACTTGCCTAGCTGTTCCTTGCTTCACATTGCTTTGTGTAAGCATTCCCTGTTTTTATTTGCCTACCCCTTTCTTGCCTGGCCTTTCCTTGCCTAGCCTTTCTTGTCTTTGCCTGCCCTCTGCATCACTGGACTTACCTTCCTATGCCCTGCCTTCCCTACAACTTCTGGGCCTTCTCTTGCCTCGCACTCATTGGCCCTACTTTGCTGCCTGCTCACTGCTCTTGCTTTGCTTTCCCTAACTTTCCCTTGACTTGACTAGAATTGCCTAAACTTGCTTTGACTGCATTGCCTTGCCTGCATGGAAGAAAAGGCAAGGCAGGGCAAAGCAAGGAAATCATAGGCAGGGCAGGGCAAGGGAGACATAGGCAAGAGAGACGTAGCCAAGGAAGGCAAAGCAAGGGTAGGCTAGGAAAAACCAGGCAATGGTACTGAAGGCAACGCAAGGCCAAGTGACTCATAATGCCTTTCCTTGGAATGCAAAGGTCTGAATCCCAGTGTTGGTGGAGCAGATGATAAGGTCCCATGGGGAAGTAAACTCAACTGAGACATTTCTCTCCTGGCACCTCTTGTGTAGGAGCAATTCTTAGATATATTCAATATTGGCGGTAGCACGCCAGTTCCTCAGAGAGGATGACAATGCTTTTCCATGGGAAGGAAAGCACCTAGCCCCAGTGTTTCAGGTGCACATAAGAAGCTGCCTAGTGGAGGTAAAGGGCAGCAGCAACTTTCTGTCCTGGCATATTTGGTGTAGAAGCACTGCCTTGATTTGTACAAGTATGGAGTTGCTACGCCCTATTTTCAAGGCAGTCTCCTGAAAAAGTCAATTTTGGCATGTCGTTTCCACTTCTGAAAGGTGGTCTTCTGAACTCTTGGCAGTAAGCCAAGACAAGCAGCTATGCTCATCCTTGGTGTGCAGCTGATTTAGACACCAGGGCAGGTAATGTCCAGTAACAGTGTTCTGGCACATTGGATGGGAGCAGTTCCTGGATGTTTTCTATTTTGGAGGAGGAGATCCCAGTTCTTCTGAGATGGGCTCATAGTTTCTCTCTTTGGCAAAGAAAGCAGTTTTGGATCTGCATGTAGGGTGTTCTCAGCGAATTAATGGCTTTTCCTCATGGGCAGTTCTGTGGGCTATAGCTGTTGAACTGTTAGAGAAGGAATGAAAAAGCCAAGCTGTTGAATAAATTTGCATCCTGCTGACTTTAGCAGCCCCTGATAAAATTCTGTTTGCATCCTGACTCTGTGAGACTGAAGGATTATGATGGTACTTAAAGCTGAGGAGGAAAGTGCACATAGAAGAGCATGTGAATTTAATGGCTCTTCCTAGTAGGCAGTTCTCTGGGCTAGAGCTGTTGAACTGTTAGAGAGGGAATGCAAGAGCCAAGCTTCTGAGCTCTTTTCCCTGCTACCTTTAAAGTATGAGCATTCCCTGGTGCTCTCCTATTTGGATAATAAGTTAGAGTGGGTTTCACATTCACTTTGAAGAATAGAAACAGCGCCATGTGAACCTGTGCCATCAGCTTTCCTTTCCAACTAAATGTTCCTACTTGCAATCTTGCAATTCTTACTTGCAATCATGCAGAGCACCGTGCTTGAGGCTGGTGCATTGAAGAAAATTAAATTAGGGCTGTATCAGTACAAAGGAGAGATTGCCATTTGCAAAACCTCGTTTCGCTTAAGTTAGTAATATTGTAAGTGTTAATTGAGTGGTCATTGGTTGCCTATCACCATCCTGATGCACTAATTTCATCAAGTGTAAATATTGGTCACAAAAGGTGCCCATTCAGCAACCTGTTGCTGTCTCCACATGGAAGTGTCTTCCGGACGAAATCAAAAGACATTCGAAGAGCCAGGATCCGCAAAGGAACAAACTATTGCCACATGAATGGTGCTGGGCGCCATGAGGAGCAGTTAACTTTAACCTGCGCGCTGTCAGCACTCAGAAGAACAACCCCAGCATGGCAGGGGGGACTTGCAAAAGAAGGAAAGGCCCCTCACCTAGCTATAAACCACCCAAAGTGCAGAGCCAAGTTGAAAACACCACTGCTCTCAAATCAACCGTGTCAGGACAAAAAGATTTCACTGATCTCCCCCTTCCAGGTACAAACTCTTATGTGCACCACACTCAGAGGGCAATGTGAGCTCCCCAGCGCTGTCTTTCACTCTCGCAGAGTCCAGATACTAACTTGTGAACATCCTACACAAACATTAGCTCATGAAAGTGCCAGCTTGAGCAAGAACAGCAGACCCTCCCATTGCACCCCCTTGTCATCCAGAGTGCGGCGGTTTGTTGAAAATCATGGACTCGGAAAGACCAATGCAGCAACTGCTTTTCTCTCTCCTACTGCCTTTCCCTGAGCGAGAGGTAGATGGATGATGTGGACTTAGTGGAACAGAAAGAGTATGACTGTACTTATAAGGGAGGAAAACCCCCCACAGCATACTGTGCTGTGTGCAGTACACGCTCTGAAAAGAGACAAAGCTGAATGCTGCCAGCGGGCTTCGGTTCTCAGACTGCTTGCATGGGCAGAGCTGCGGGCTCTTTTAAGGATGGAAACTGGCATCTGTGAGTGTAAAGAATGTGACTTTCCACACAGCTTAGAAGAAAGGTGCATAGCCCCAGTGAGAAGTGTGTACGTGAAAGACTGGCAGAAGAAGTCGCAGTCCAGCAAGGCTGGTATCTTTTTCTTTGTGCCAAATAGGCACCTTGGGAACATGAAAGTACTTGATGGTAGCCAAACTGACAGTGAAGGCACAGAACACCGTCGGGTGTGTGCAGTGTACAGACGCAATGTAAAAGCCCTGAGTACCATTTGACTGCAGTCATAGTGCAAGTTTGCAACTGTACCATGCAAGGCCAGTGAAAGCTTCCTGTGCGGCCACATTTTCGTATTGGAGCTCGCTAGCTGGAAGTGATTCGGTTTGTCTGCAGTATCCGCTCGACTGAATGTGATGTGTCACTGGAAAGAAAAGTACAGACCAGCAGTGCGTTTGATATGGTTCAGGGGCTGCAAAGGGAATGTACAGGCCACCTCTGGGATTTTGGTCTTTGTGCATTCCCATGGCAGCAGTTCCTGGATGTTTTTGTTCTACAGTTTAGGCTCAGTGAGAGAGAAAAAATGCGAGAGCACGCATAGCAGAGCCACAGGGAGAATTGCTGAGGTATGAGTTGCGTGCTGTTCAGATACTGCCGTACCAAAGGCCTACCTAAACACTGCTGCTGATCTAGCATGTCTTTCTGTAGCAAGACTTGTTGGTACTGCAAAACAGAAGATGCGTGAGGTCAAATGAATCTGGACAGAAAATTTCAGACGAGCAGCCTATGAGTGCATGATTGAAACAGTAAATTTAGGTGACAGAATAGATCGTGGCATCGATTTGCGTAGTGTTAATATTCTCTGAAGGGAATGCAAAAAGCCAAGATGTGTTTTCCATTCTAGCTGTTCCTGACAAAAACTGAGGAATAAAACTTTCGTTCTAGATGGAATGTAACATTCAGTTCCCAGGATTTTGCACTCCAAAGTTCAACAAGAGTTTCCACAAGAATCTTGAGAAGAAGCACAATCACTTCCACCTAGAGCTGGAAGAGGAAGAGGCAGCGGCACAAGCAAGTGCCCTTGAGCGTCCTCCTTCCGAATGCTAGAACGTCAATTCAGCAGGCAGGAGTGCAGCAGCCACCCTTCGTCTTGCAAGCCCATACGACGCGCACACCAGCCCGGTGCTCTGCGGCTTCGTCCTTCGCCTTTTCGAGCACGCCGTACCTTCATTCTCCCGGAGGCGAACAGCGGTCTGCTTCTCGCACGGAACGCTGTGTCGGCAGCCAAGCGCTCCAGTGCACTGCTTCTGCCCAAACACGCCTGGGCCCTGCACCTCTCCTTCCCAGCGCTACGTAGCAGCACAATCTGTCCCTCTTGCGATCCCAAGCTAAGCGGAAAGCTTCTCGGCTACGTCTCCCGCAGAGAGCTGTGCCAGGACAATAAGCTTGCAAGCACTTTGCTCCTGACACTAGTGGCAACAGGGATTCGCACCACCTTCCAGGAGCAGTCCTCTTGCCTTTTACAAGGTGCAAAAGCGCCCCCTCTGTGGCGGTGCTGTCTGCCCGGTCTTTCTCGGCTCGAAGCACCACGAGGCACACAAGACTCTCTCGCAAGGACCGAAATTCCCGATAGGCGTCTCTGCGCTTTCTGCAATGCTGCACGCACAAGCCCGGTGCTCTGAGGCTTCGTTCTTCGCCTTTCGTTGTCTGGGCAGAAGAGAAGCCGAGCGAGGCCATTGTGCTTTGCTGCTTGTCAGTGTGCTGTGCACGGTTTTTCCGCAGCTCGAGCTAGCGGGAGACCCCTTCGGTTTCGCGGCGTCCACACTACCCATGGTAGCTCTCGCTCAGCGAAACTTGAAGGGGAGAAGCACTTGCTGGATGAGTCTTTCAGTGTGCAGGACTTTGAAAACACAGCAGCGCAATCGGGGCCACGAGAAGGACCGCTGAGAAGTCGCTCTCGCACAGAGAACCGTGCCAGGATGACGAGCTCGCCCAGCATTTGCCCCTGACACTTGGGGAACTCGTAGCTGCCAGTGCCTTCCAGGGGCAGTCTGCTTTCTGTCATAACCTGCATAGGGCCCGTCAGATGGTGGTGCTGTCTGCCTTCTCCTTCTCGGCCAGAGTGTACTCTGGTGCACACTGCAGTCTGGCAAGGAGCAAAGATCTTCGGTAGACATCTCGCACAGGAGAAAGTTGCCAAGAAAGAACCACGTTCTTCATCAGCCCTCTTCATGTCCCGATTGGGGTGCTGCCTTCAAAGCCTTGCACGTTGAAAGACTTCTCCAGCAAGTGCTTCTCCCCTGGCGCACTTCGCTGAGTGAGAGCTGCATGGGCAGCGTGGACTCAGCGAAACCGAAAGGGTGTCGCTGTAGCTCGAGCTGAGCAAAGAAACCGTGCACGGTGCACCGTTGGTGGGTGCAGCATGCACGCGGAAAAGCAGCAAAGTTCACTGCCATCGCTGGCCTTCTCTTCAGTCCAGACCACTTAAGGCAAACAATTTAGCTGCAGAGCACTGGGCTTGCGTGTGCAGTGCACCAAATTGCCCAAGACCAGCAAGGGCTCGTTCACAAGCAGAGTCGGCTGAGAGCATTCTTGCTTGCTCCAGAAAGGAAGCCGCAGCTATAGTGCTTCATCCCACAGCGTGGACATAGGCACTTTCCTAGTTGTTCAGCCTTGCAGAGTCCCTGCAACTAGAGCTCAGCCAGGAGCAGGCGTCAAAGCAGAAGGCTTTCCTAAAGCACGCCTCTCCAACCAGCCTTCGGAAATCGCAAATGACACTGTGGCTCTGTGCCTTTCTTCTAAGACAGACGCCCACCTTGCTTTCACTCTCGCAGCTCCCTTGGCAGCCTCCAGCAGCTGCTTTCCTGGAGAACGGCCCGAGAAGTAGAAGCCAGGGCTGGGCTGCACCTTCGCCTTCCGCACGTAAGCGGCACCAGACTCACCGGTGCGCTCTGTTCTTCCCTCCTCCGCTGCATGCTACTACCATCGTGTTCTCGGAAAGACGGAGACTGAAGGGAAGCGCAAATGCTTCCACAGAGAGCTACAAGAGGAATAGGCAGCAGCAGCACAGGAAAGTGCCGTGGAACTTCCTCCTTCCCAAGGCTATAACGTCAATTCAGCAGGCAGGAGAGTGGCAGCCACGCTCGTCTTGCAGCCCGTACAACGAGCACGCGAGCCCGGCGCTCCGCGGCTTCGTTCTTCGCCTTTTCGAGCACGCCGTACCTTCGTTCCCCCGGAGGCGGACGGTCTTCTGCTTCTCGCCCGGAACACTGTGCTCGGCAGTGCAGCGCTTTCTGCGGCAAGCTGCAAAGCGCCCGTCAGATGGCGATGCTGTCTGCCCGCTCCTCGGCTCGAGTGTACTCCGGCGCACGCTGCCGTCTCGCAAGGAGCAAAGAGCTTCGGTAGACATCTCGCACAGGAGAAAGTTGCCAAGAAAGAACCACGTTCTTCATCAGCCCTCCTCATGTCCCGATTGGGGTGCTGCCTTCAAAGCCTTGCACATTGAAAGACTTCTCCAGCAAGTGCTTCTCCCCTGGCGCACTTCGCTGAGTGAGAGCTGCATGGGCAGCGTGGACTCAGCGAAACCGAAAGGGTGTCGCTGTAGCTCGAGCTGAGCAAAGAAACCGTGCACGGTGCACCGTTGGTGGGTGCAGCATGCACGCGGAAAAGCAGCAAAGTTCACTGCCATCGCTGGCCTTCTCTTCAGTCCAGACCACTTAAGGCAAACAATTTAGCTGCAGAGCACTGGGCTTGCGTGTGCAGTGCACCAAATTGCCCAAGACCAGCAAGGGCTCGTTCACAAGCAGAGTCGGCTGAGAGCATTCTTGCTTGCTCCAGAAAGGAAGCCGCAGCTATAGTGCTTCATCCCACAGCGTGGACATAGGCACTTTCCTAGTTGTTCAGCCTTGCAGAGTCCCTGCAACTAGAGCTCAGCCAGGAGCAGGCGTCAAAGCAGAAGGCTTTCCTAAAGCACGCCTCTCCAACCAGCCTTCGGAAATCGCAAATGACACTGTGGCTCTGTGCCTTTCTTCTAAGACAGACGCCCACCTTGCTTTCACTCTCGCAGCTCCCTTGGCAGCCTCCAGCAGCTGCTTTCCTGGAGAACGGCCCGAGAAGTAGAAGCCAGGGCTGGGCTGCACCTTCGCCTTCCGCACGTAAGCGGCACCAGACTCACCGGTGCGCTCTGTTCTTCCCTCCTCCGCTGCATGCTACTACCATCGTGTTCTCGGAAAGACGGAGACTGAAGGGAAGCGCAAATGCTTCCACAGAGAGCTACAAGAGGAATAGGCAGCAGCAGCACAGGTAAGTGCCGTGGAACTTCCTCCTTCCCAAGGCTATAACGTCAATTCAGCAGGCAGGAGAGTGGCAGCCACGCTCGTCTTGCAGCCCGTACAACGAGCACGCGAGCCCGGCGCTCCGCGGCTTCGTTCTTCGCCTTTTCGAGCACGCCGTACCTTCGTTCCCCCGGAGGCGGACGGTCTTCTGCTTCTCGCCCGGAACACTGTGCCCGGCAGTGCAGCGCTTTCTGCGGCAAGCTGCAAAGCGCCCGTCAGATGGCGATGCTGTCTGCCCGCTCCTCGGCTCGAGTGTACTCCGGCGCACGCTGCCGTCTCGCAAGGAGCAAAGAGCTTCGGTAGACATCTCGCACAGGAGAAAGGTGCCAGGACGACACCACATTCCTCCTCACCCCTTCTCGTGGCCCACATTGTGGTGCTGCCTTCAAAGCCGTGCGCATTGAAAGACTCTTCCAGCAAGTGCTTCTCCCCTGGCACACTTCGCTCAGCGACAGCTACGTGGGCAGCGTGGACTCAGCGAAACTGAAAGGGTGTCCTTGTAGCTCGAGCTTGTTGGAGAGGATGAAAGTTTGGTAAGAAAGTTTCACAGCTATGTAAGCTTGACAGAAAGATCTCTGAATGTAGAAACTTAGCATGAGGTAGAAATGGAAACGAGTTTTGATAGAGAGTAAAAGGTGTTTTGCTGAAACACTGATCACTGAATAACTGAGAAGGCAAAGGTTGGAGATTGAGTTGGAAGGAGATGTTTTTTATTAGGACACCGGTATGTGAGTACAAACAAGCACATGTTTTTCACCAAGTAAATAAGTCTCAAGAAGGCCATAAGGAAATAGAAAACATGTTTTTACCAAAAAGAGAGCTATCGCAGGCAAACAAGAAATGTCGATGTAGCAAGAAGAAGAGAGGTCTGAGAATTTTCCACTGTAAGCTTAAATTGTAACATACTTACTCTTGTGATTGGATAAGAATGACTATAATATGGTAATGGTAGTAGTCATGATAGGCTACAGGCAAATGTAAAGGTATTGTTGTATGGTGCTTATTGGTTGCTATGTATTGAGATACTCAGCAAAGAAAAATACATAATGCTTTCTAACTTGAACAGAAAGCGGCTCCAGGTATGCCTACCAGCTGTAGCTGACAGCTGTAGGGCTGGCTCTGGATACCCACTCCCTGAAATGCTGTAACTTCGCCTATGCAATACACAGCTTTCAAGAGAGCCGCCTGAAGTCCAGACACCCTTCGCGAGCCTTTCTCCTATAGAGCTGTGGAAAGAAATCGTGCACGCTACACCGAGGGTGCGTGCAGCATGCACGAGCAAAAGCGGCAAAGTTCAGTGCCCTCGCTGGGCTTCCCTTCCGTGCGGATAACGTGAGGCGAAAAATGAAGCCGCAGAGCACCGGGCTTGCAGGTGCAGTGCACCGAGTTGCAGAAGTCCAGCAGGCTCGTTCACAAGCCAAGCCGGCTGAGGGAGTCCTCGCGTCTCCAAAAGGGAACGCGGAGCCGTAGCACTTCATCCCACAGCGTGGAGATAGGCACTTTCCTAGTCGTTCAGCCTTGCAGAGTCCCTGCAGCTAGAGCTCACCCAGGAGCAGGCGTCAAAGCAGAAGGCCCTCCTAAAGCACCCTTTCTCCAAGCAGCCTCCTGAAAGGGCGCATCACAGTGCGGCTCTGCGCCTTTCTTCTAAGACAGACGCCCGCTATACTTTCGTGCTCGCAGCTCCCTTGGCAGCCTCCAGCAGCTACTCTCCTGGAGAACGGCCGTAGACGTCAAAGCCAGTGCTGGGCTGCACCTCCGCCCTCCCCAGGTAAGCAACAGCGAACTCACCGGTGCACTCTGTACTTCCCTCCTCCGCTTGCATCCTACATGCATTCGTGTTCTCCGAAACTCAGAGACTGAAGGGAAGGGCAATTGCTTCCCCAGATAGCTGCAAGGGCACTAGGCAGCAGCAGCACAAATTTCACATGACCTGATGCACTGTAGAGATATTACCCTGTTACCCCTCCTTTCTCCTCGTCCTCGACCAATTGTGGTGGGATGTCGAAAGGCTTGGCCAGCGAAAAGCTCATCCAGCAAGGGCGTCTCTCTTGACGCATTTCCCTGACCGAGAGCTACACAGATGGTCTGGACACTGTAAAACAGCAAGAAAATAATTCTATGTCCAGCTGAGGAAAATCCGTGCACAGAAAAATGTAGATGCCTGCAGTAAACAATCTGAAGAGCGGCAAAGCTCCAAGCCATCGCTGCGCTTCAGTCCTGTCCGGACCACAGAAGGCGAAGAACGAAGCAGCTGGGCACCGGCTTCATGGACTCAGTGGCGCGACTTGCAAACGTCCAGCCAAGAGCTGCTTCAACAAGCAGATTCAGCCGAGAATGCTCTGCCTGCACTTTCCCTCGCAGCGCTAGGCAGCACCACGTTCTGTTTGCGTGGCAGCCTGATTCTTAACGGAAAGATTCTCAATGCCTGTGTCTGGCACAGAGAACGGTTTTAGGTCAGCAAGCTCACCCGGCGCTTACCCTCGACGCGTGCAAACCTGTATTTGCACCGCATTCCAGTGGCAGCCCTCTTTCCTTTCCAGCCGGCACAGCGCCGTCAGATCGCGGTGCTCTCTGCACCTGCCTTCTCGCTTCCAAGTGCCACCGCGCACATTACAGCCTTGCAGGGAGCGAAGAGGCGGAGAGGCGTCTCGCAAAGAAGAACGTGCCGGGACGAAAAGGTGCTCTTTCCTTTCTCCTCCTCCTTTGCCCGAATGGTGGTGCTGTGTTGAAAGGCTTGGCCAGCGAAAAGCTCATCCAGCAAGTGTTTCTCTCCTGACGCCTTTCGCTGAGCGAGAGAGCTACACGGACACTTTCGACTCGGGGAAACAGCAAGAGAATGACTGTACGTCGAGCTGAGGAAAAGCCGTGCACAGCAGCCTGTGGCTGCGTGCAGTGTTCACGCTGAAGAGCGGCAAAGCTCCAAGCCATCGCTGCGCTTCAGTCCTGTCCGGACCACAGAAGGCGAAGAACGAAGCAGCTGGGCACCGGCTTCATGGGCTCAGTGGAGCGACTTGCAAATGTCCAGCCAAGAGCTGCTTCAACAAGCAGATTCAGCTGAGAATGCTCTGCCTGCTTCAACAAAGTAAGGCGCAGCCCTTGCACTGCAGCACACTGCCTGGCCAGAAACAGGTTCTTACACCTTCAGTGCTGCCGAGCCCACGCAGCTTGAGCACACCCAGAAGGACGCGTCCAGAAAGAAGGCGTTCTTCGAGTGCCTTGTCCTTCCTTGTTCTGTCTTTCATCTGCACCTGAAACAGTGGGTCTACGTGTTTTCCTTCCCAGGGAAAAGAACTTTCATTCTTGTCCAGGAGTCTATGGCTAAAATGGTGATTGCATGTCCCATATCCAATACAACCAAGGATTACTCCCGGAGGAAAGCTGCCAGGACAGATGGGTCTTGCTGGCTTTGACCACCCCTGGGCCACCTCTCATATTCTCCTGAAACAGTGGGGTACATGAAGGCATTGCCATACCTGATCATCCCTTGCCATGCAGAGCCCAGCCTTGCATTGCCTTACAGACACCTCTGTGTACCTCCCTTGCCCTTCCTATGTCTCCATTGCATGGCCTTGTTCACCAATCTCCCACCTTGACTTTCTTACCCCTTGTTTCCTGGTCTTGTCTTGCCTGCTTCTCCTATGACTCTCTTGGCCTTGCCTAAGTCTCTCTTGCCTTGCTTTGCAAAGCCAACACTTGCCTTGCCCTGCTACCCCTCTTTCCCTCGCCTAGTCTACCCACACCTACCCACCTTTGACTGGCCTATCCATCCGATCATCACCTTTTCTGCACCACCCCTCCATGCTCTTGTCTTGCCTTGGCCTGCCTACCCTTCCCTTGCCTTGCACTGCCTTGCATAACCCTTGCCCTTCTTGACATTTGTGCCCCTTTCCAACATGGCCTTGCTTTCCTTTGCCTACCCCTCCCAATCCCTGCTTTGCCTACAGATTCCTGGCCTTCTTTTGTCTACCACTCCTTTGCCTTTTGTGGGAACCAACAGCTGGTCTGAAGGCCTCACAGACATTTCCGTTGATACAATCATTTTGTACCCGTGAGAATTGCAGAAGCAAGAAGATAAACAACAGAAAGAAGTTGTAACAGCTGCAAAAGGGACGATACTGGCTGATGTTTAGCAAAGAATGTGTGTACACTATAGACAACCAATAGTATTGTATTATAGCAAAATAATAGTCCATGCACATGTAGCTAAAAAAGTGCATAAGAGAAGATGCATAAATAATACAAGTGGTTTTTTGCCATTGCTCGGGGCAGAGAGTGTATGTGTGTCGTGACCGTCTCAACAGCAACAGCCTTGCACTGCCTTTCATAACCAGCCCCTGCCTACTGCCTCCTTCCCTGGCCTTCCATGTCTTGTCTTCCTCTCCTTTGATTTAACTTGCTTCTCCTATCTCTCCCTTGCTTGCCTTACTCCACTGACCTTTCTGTGTTCTTGCCTTGACTTGCCTAGCTGTTCCTTGCTTCACATTGCTTTGTGTAAGCATTCCCTGTTTTTATTTGCCTACCCCTTTCTTGCCTGGCCTTTCCTTGCCTAGCCTTTCTTGTCTTTGCCTGCCCTCTGCATCACTGGACTTACCTTCCTATGCCCTGCCTTCCCTACAACTTCTGGGCCTTCTCTTGCCTCGCACTCATTGGCCCTACTTTGCTGCCTGCTCACTGCTCTTGCTTTGCTTTCCCTAACTTTCCCTTGACTTGACTAGAATTGCCTAAACTTGCTTTGACTGCATTGCCTTGCCTGCATGGAAGAAAAGGCAAGGCAGGGCAAAGCAAGGAAATCATAGGCAGGGCAGGGCAAGGGAGACATAGGCAAGAGAGACGTAGCCAAGGAAGGCAAAGCAAGGGTAGGCTAGGAAAAACCAGGCAATGGTACTGAAGGCAACGCAAGGCCAAGTGACTCATAATGCCTTTCCTTGGAATGCAAAGGTCTGAATCCCAGTGTTGGTGGAGCAGATGATAAGGTCCCATGGGGAAGTAAACTCAACTGAGACATTTCTCTCCTGGCACCTCTTGTGTAGGAGCAATTCTTAGATATATTCAATATTGGCGGTAGCACGCCAGTTCCTCAGAGAGGATGACAATGCTTTTCCATGGGAAGGAAAGCACCTAGCCCCAGTGTTTCAGGTGCACATAAGAAGCTGCCTAGTGGAGGTAAAGGGCAGCAGCAACTTTCTGTCCTGGCATATTTGGTGTAGAAGCACTGCCTTGATTTGTACAAGTATGGAGTTGCTACGCCCTATTTTCAAGGCAGTCTCCTGAAAAAGTCAATTTTGGCATGTCGTTTCCACTTCTGAAAGGTGGTCTTCTGAACTCTTGGCAGTAAGCCAAGACAAGCAGCTATGCTCATCCTTGGTGTGCAGCTGATTTAGACACCAGGGCAGGTAATGTCCAGTAACAGTGTTCTGGCACATTGGATGGGAGCAGTTCCTGGATGTTTTCTATTTTGGAGGAGGAGATCCCAGTTCTTCTGAGATGGGCTCATAGTTTCTCTCTTTGGCAAAGAAAGCAGTTTTGGATCTGCATGTAGGGTGTTCTCAGCGAATTAATGGCTTTTCCTCATGGGCAGTTCTGTGGGCTATAGCTGTTGAACTGTTAGAGAAGGAATGAAAAAGCCAAGCTGTTGAATAAATTTGCATCCTGCTGACTTTAGCAGCCCCTGATAAAATTCTGTTTGCATCCTGACTCTGTGAGACTGAAGGATTATGATGGTACTTAAAGCTGAGGAGGAAAGTGCACATAGAAGAGCATGTGAATTTAATGGCTCTTCCTAGTAGGCAGTTCTCTGGGCTAGAGCTGTTGAACTGTTAGAGAGGGAATGCAAGAGCCAAGCTTCTGAGCTCTTTTCCCTGCTACCTTTAAAGTATGAGCATTCCCTGGTGCTCTCCTATTTGGATAATAAGTTAGAGTGGGTTTCACATTCACTTTGAAGAATAGAAACAGCGCCATGTGAACCTGTGCCATCAGCTTTCCTTTCCAACTAAATGTTCCTACTTGCAATCTTGCAATTCTTACTTGCAATCATGCAGAGCACCGTGCTTGAGGCTGGTGCATTGAAGAAAATTAAATTAGGGCTGTATCAGTACAAAGGAGAGATTGCCATTTGCAAAACCTCGTTTCGCTTAAGTTAGTAATATTGTAAGTGTTAATTGAGTGGTCATTGGTTGCCTATCACCATCCTGATGCACTAATTTCATCAAGTGTAAATATTGGTCACAAAAGGTGCCCATTCAGCAACCTGTTGCTGTCTCCACATGGAAGTGTCTTCCGGACGAAATCAAAAGACATTCGAAGAGCCAGGATCCGCAAAGGAACAAACTATTGCCACATGAATGGTGCTGGGCGCCATGAGGAGCAGTTAACTTTAACCTGCGCGCTGTCAGCACTCAGAAGAACAACCCCAGCATGGCAGGGGGGACTTGCAAAAGAAGGAAAGGCCCCTCACCTAGCTATAAACCACCCAAAGTGCAGAGCCAAGTTGAAAACACCACTGCTCTCAAATCAACCGTGTCAGGACAAAAAGATTTCACTGATCTCCCCCTTCCAGGTACAAACTCTTATGTGCACCACACTCAGAGGGCAATGTGAGCTCCCCAGCGCTGTCTTTCACTCTCGCAGAGTCCAGATACTAACTTGTGAACATCCTACACAAACATTAGCTCATGAAAGTGCCAGCTTGAGCAAGAACAGCAGACCCTCCCATTGCACCCCCTTGTCATCCAGAGTGCGGCGGTTTGTTGAAAATCATGGACTCGGAAAGACCAATGCAGCAACTGCTTTTCTCTCTCCTACTGCCTTTCCCTGAGCGAGAGGTAGATGGATGATGTGGACTTAGTGGAACAGAAAGAGTATGACTGTACTTATAAGGGAGGAAAACCCCCCACAGCATACTGTGCTGTGTGCAGTACACGCTCTGAAAAGAGACAAAGCTGAATGCTGCCAGCGGGCTTCGGTTCTCAGACTGCTTGCATGGGCAGAGCTGCGGGCTCTTTTAAGGATGGAAACTGGCATCTGTGAGTGTAAAGAATGTGACTTTCCACACAGCTTAGAAGAAAGGTGCATAGCCCCAGTGAGAAGTGTGTACGTGAAAGACTGGCAGAAGAAGTCGCAGTCCAGCAAGGCTGGTATCTTTTTCTTTGTGCCAAATAGGCACCTTGGGAACATGAAAGTACTTGATGGTAGCCAAACTGACAGTGAAGGCACAGAACACCGTCGGGTGTGTGCAGTGTACAGACGCAATGTAAAAGCCCTGAGTACCATTTGACTGCAGTCATAGTGCAAGTTTGCAACTGTACCATGCAAGGCCAGTGAAAGCTTCCTGTGCGGCCACATTTTCGTATTGGAGCTCGCTAGCTGGAAGTGATTCGGTTTGTCTGCAGTATCCGCTCGACTGAATGTGATGTGTCACTGGAAAGAAAAGTACAGACCAGCAGTGCGTTTGATATGGTTCAGGGGCTGCAAAGGGAATGTACAGGCCACCTCTGGGATTTTGGTCTTTGTGCATTCCCATGGCAGCAGTTCCTGGATGTTTTTGTTCTACAGTTTAGGCTCAGTGAGAGAGAAAAAATGCGAGAGCACGCATAGCAGAGCCACAGGGAGAATTGCTGAGGTATGAGTTGCGTGCTGTTCAGATACTGCCGTACCAAAGGCCTACCTAAACACTGCTGCTGATCTAGCATGTCTTTCTGTAGCAAGACTTGTTGGTACTGCAAAACAGAAGATGCGTGAGGTCAAATGAATCTGGACAGAAAATTTCAGACGAGCAGCCTATGAGTGCATGATTGAAACAGTAAATTTAGGTGACAGAATAGATCGTGGCATCGATTTGCGTAGTGTTAATATTCTCTGAAGGGAATGCAAAAAGCCAAGATGTGTTTTCCATTCTAGCTGTTCCTGACAAAAACTGAGGAATAAAACTTTCGTTCTAGATGGAATGTAACATTCAGTTCCCAGGATTTTGCACTCCAAAGTTCAACAAAAGAGTTTCCACAAGAATCTTGAGAAGAAGCACAATCACTTCCACCTAGAGCTGGAAGAGGAAGAGGCAGCGGCACAAGCAAGTGCCCTTGAGCGTCCTCCTTCCGAATGCTAGAACGTCAATTCAGCAGGCAGGAGTGCAGCAGCCACCCTTCGTCTTGCAAGCCCATACGACGCGCACACCAGCCCGGTGCTCTGCGGCTTCGTCCTTCGCCTTTTCGAGCACGCCGTACCTTCATTCTCCCGGAGGCGAACAGCGGTCTGCTTCTCGCACGGAACGCTGTGTCGGCAGCCAAGCGCTCCAGTGCACTGCTTCTGCCCAAACACGCCTGGGCCCTGCACCTCTCCTTCCCAGCGCTACGTAGCAGCACAATCTGTCCCTCTTGCGATCCCAAGCTAAGCGGAAAGCTTCTCGGCTACGTCTCCCGCAGAGAGCTGTGCCAGGACAATAAGCTTGCAAGCACTTTGCTCCTGACACTAGTGGCAACAGGGATTCGCACCACCTTCCAGGAGCAGTCCTCTTGCCTTTTACAAGGTGCAAAAGCGCCCCCTCTGTGGCGGTGCTGTCTGCCCGGTCTTTCTCGGCTCGAAGCACCACGAGGCACACAAGACTCTCTCGCAAGGACCGAAATTCCCGATAGGCGTCTCTGCGCTTTCTGCAATGCTGCACGCACAAGCCCGGTGCTCTGAGGCTTCGTTCTTCGCCTTTCGTTGTCTGGGCAGAAGAGAAGCCGAGCGAGGCCATTGTGCTTTGCCGCTTGTCAGTGTGCTGTGCACGGTTTTTCCGCAGCTCGAGCTAGCGGGAGACCCCTTCGGTTTCGCGGCGTCCACACTACCCATGGTAGCTCTCGCTCAGCGAAACTTGAAGGGGAGAAGCACTTGCTGGATGAGTCTTTCAGTGTGCAGGACTTTGAAAACACAGCAGCGCAATCGGGGCCACGAGAAGGACCGCTGAGAAGTCGCTCTCGCACAGAGAACCGTGCCAGGATGACGAGCTCGCCCAGCATTTGCCCCTGACACTTGGGGAACTCGTAGCTGCCAGTGCCTTCCAGGGGCAGTCTGCTTTCTGTCATAACCTGCATAGGGCCCGTCAGATGGTGGTGCTGTCTGCCTTCTCCTTCTCGGCCAGAGTGTACTCTGGTGCACACTGCAGTCTGGCAAGGAGCAAAGATCTTCGGTAGACATCTCGCACAGGAGAAAGTTGCCAAGAAAGAACCACGTTCTTCATCAGCCCTCTTCATGTCCCGATTGGGGTGCTGCCTTCAAAGCCTTGCACGTTGAAAGACTTCTCCAGCAAGTGCTTCTCCCCTGGCGCACTTCGCTGAGTGAGAGCTGCATGGGCAGCGTGGACTCAGCGAAACCGAAAGGGTGTCGCTGTAGCTCGAGCTGAGCAAAGAAACCGTGCACGGTGCACCGTTGGTGGGTGCAGCATGCACGCGGAAAAGCAGCAAAGTTCACTGCCATCGCTGGCCTTCTCTTCAGTCCAGACCACTTAAGGCAAACAATTTAGCTGCAGAGCACTGGGCTTGCGTGTGCAGTGCACCAAATTGCCCAAGACCAGCAAGGGCTCGTTCACAAGCAGAGTCGGCTGAGAGCATTCTTGCTTGCTCCAGAAAGGAAGCCGCAGCTATAGTGCTTCATCCCACAGCGTGGACATAGGCACTTTCCTAGTTGTTCAGCCTTGCAGAGTCCCTGCAACTAGAGCTCAGCCAGGAGCAGGCGTCAAAGCAGAAGGCTTTCCTAAAGCACGCCTCTCCAACCAGCCTTCGGAAATCGCAAATGACACTGTGGCTCTGTGCCTTTCTTCTAAGACAGACGCCCACCTTGCTTTCACTCTCGCAGCTCCCTTGGCAGCCTCCAGCAGCTGCTTTCCTGGAGAACGGCCCGAGAAGTAGAAGCCAGGGCTGGGCTGCACCTTCGCCTTCCGCACGTAAGCGGCACCAGACTCACCGGTGCGCTCTGTTCTTCCCTCCTCCGCTGCATGCTACTACCATCGTGTTCTCGGAAAGACGGAGACTGAAGGGAAGCGCAAATGCTTCCACAGAGAGCTACAAGAGGAATAAGCAGCAGCAGCACAGGAAAGTGCCGTGGAACTTCCTCCTTCCCAAGGCTATAACGTCAATTCAGCAGGCAGGAGAGTGGCAGCCACGCTCGTCTTGCAGCCCGTACAACGAGCACGCGAGCCCGGCGCTCCGCGGCTTCGTTCTTCGCCTTTTCGAGCACGCCGTACCTTCGTTCCCCCGGAGGCGGACGGTCTTCTGCTTCTCGCCCGGAACACTGTGCCCGGCAGTGCAGCGCTTTCTGCGGCAAGCTGCAAAGCGCCCGTCAGATGGCGATGCTGTCTGCCCGCTCCTCGGCTCGAGTGTACTCCGGCGCACGCTGCCGTCTCGCAAGGAGCAAAGAGCTTCGGTAGACATCTCGCACAGGAGAAAGTTGCCAAGAAAGAACCACGTTCTTCATCAGCCCTCCTCATGTCCCGATTGAGGTGCTGCCTTCAAAGCCTTGCACATTGAAAGACTTCTCCAGCAAGTGCTTCTCCCCTGGCGCACTTCGCTGAGTGAGAGCTGCATGGGCAGCGTGGACTCAGCGAAACCGAAAGGGTGTCGCTGTAGCTCGAGCTGAGCAAAGAAACCGTGCACGGTGCACCGTTGGTGGGTGCAGCATGCACGCGGAAAAGCAGCAAAGTTCACTGCCATCGCTGGCCTTCTCTTCAGTCCAGACCACTTAAGGCAAACAATTTAGCTGCAGAGCACTGGGCTTGCGTGTGCAGTGCACCAAATTGCCCAAGACCAGCAAGGGCTCGTTCACAAGCAGAGTCGGCTGAGAGCATTCTTGCTTGCTCCAGAAAGGAAGCCGCAGCTATAGTGCTTCATCCCACAGCGTGGACATAGGCACTTTCCTAGTTGTTCAGCCTTGCAGAGTCCCTGCAACTAGAGCTCAGCCAGGAGCAGGCGTCAAAGCAGAAGGCTTTCCTAAAGCACGCCTCTCCAACCAGCCTTCGGAAATCGCAAATGACACTGTGGCTCTGTGCCTTTCTTCTAAGACAGACGCCCACCTTGCTTTCACTCTCGCAGCTCCCTTGGCAGCCTCCAGCAGCTGCTTTCCTGGAGAACGGCCCGAGAAGTAGAAGCCAGGGCTGGGCTGCACCTTCGCCTTCCGCACGTAAGCGGCACCAGACTCACCGGTGCGCTCTGTTCTTCCCTCCTCCGCTGCATGCTACTACCATCGTGTTCTCGGAAAGACGGAGACTGAAGGGAAGCGCAAATGCTTCCACAGAGAGCTACAAGAGGAATAGGCAGCAGCAGCACAGGTAAGTGCCGTGGAACTTCCTCCTTCCCAAGGCTATAACGTCAATTCAGCAGGCAGGAGAGTGGCAGCCACGCTCGTCTTGCAGCCCGTACAACGAGCACGCGAGCCCGGCGCTCCGCGGCTTCGTTCTTCGCCTTTTCGAGCACGCCGTACCTTCGTTCCCCCGGAGGCGGACGGTCTTCTGCTTCTCGCCCGGAACACTGTGCCCGGCAGTGCAGCGCTTTCTGCGGCAAGCTGCAAAGCGCCCGTCAGATGGCGATGCTGTCTGCCCGCTCCTCGGCTCGAGTGTACTCCGGCGCACGCTGCCGTCTCGCAAGGAGCAAAGAGCTTCGGTAGACATCTCGCACAGGAGAAAGTTGCCAAGAAAGAACCACGTTCTTCATCAGCCCTCCTCATGTCCCGATTGAGGTGCTGCCTTCAAAGCCTTGCACATTGAAAGACTTCTCCAGCAAGTGCTTCTCCCCTGGCGCACTTCGCTGAGTGAGAGCTGCATGGGCAGCGTGGACTCAGCGAAACCGAAAGGGTGTCGCTGTAGCTCGAGCTGAGCAAAGAAACCGTGCACGGTGCACCGTTGGTGGGTGCAGCATGCACGCGGAAAAGCAGCAAAGTTCACTGCCATCGCTGGCCTTCTCTTCAGTCCAGACCACTTAAGGCAAACAATTTAGCTGCAGAGCACTGGGCTTGCGTGTGCAGTGCACCAAATTGCCCAAGACCAGCAAGGGCTCGTTCACAAGCAGAGTCGGCTGAGAGCATTCTTGCTTGCTCCAGAAAGGAAGCCGCAGCTATAGTGCTTCATCCCACAGCGTGGACATAGGCACTTTCCTAGTTGTTCAGCCTTGCAGAGTCCCTGCAACTAGAGCTCAGCCAGGAGCAGGCGTCAAAGCAGAAGGCTTTCCTAAAGCACGCCTCTCCAACCAGCCTTCGGAAATCGCAAATGACACTGTGGCTCTGTGCCTTTCTTCTAAGACAGACGCCCACCTTGCTTTCACTCTCGCAGCTCCCTTGGCAGCCTCCAGCAGCTGCTTTCCTGGAGAACGGCCCGAGAAGTAGAAGCCAGGGCTGGGCTGCACCTTCGCCTTCCGCACGTAAGCGGCACCAGACTCACCGGTGCGCTCTGTTCTTCCCTCCTCCGCTGCATGCTACTACCATCGTGTTCTCGGAAAGACGGAGACTGAAGGGAAGCGCAAATGCTTCCACAGAGAGCTACAAGAGGAATAGGCAGCAGCAGCACAGGTAAGTGCCGTGGAACTTCCTCCTTCCCAAGGCTATAACGTCAATTCAGCAGGCAGGAGAGTGGCAGCCACGCTCGTCTTGCAGCCCGTACAACGAGCACGCGAGCCCGGCGCTCCGCGGCTTCGTTCTTCGCCTTTTCGAGCACGCCGTACCTTCGTTCCCCCGGAGGCGGACGGTCTTCTGCTTCTCGCCCGGAACACTGTGCCCGGCAGTGCAGCGCTTTCTGCGGCAAGCTGCAAAGCGCCCGTCAGATGGCGATGCTGTCTGCCCGCTCCTCGGCTCGAGTGTACTCCGGCGCACGCTGCCGTCTCGCAAGGAGCAAAGAGCTTCGGTAGACATCTCGCACAGGAGAAAGGTGCCAGGACGACACCACATTCCTCCTCACCCCTTCTCGTGGCCCACATTGTGGTGCTGCCTTCAAAGCCGTGCGCATTGAAAGACTCTTCCAGCAAGTGCTTCTCCCCTGGCACACTTCGCTCAGCGACAGCTACGTGGGCAGCGTGGACTCAGCGAAACTGAAAGGGTGTCCTTGTAGCTCGAGCTTGTTGGAGAGGATGAAAGTTTGGTAAGAAAGTTTCACAGCTATGTAAGCTTGACAGAAAGATCTCTGAATGTAGAAACTTAGCATGAGGTAGAAATGGAAACGAGTTTTGATAGAGAGTAAAAGGTGTTTTGCTGAAACACTGATCACTGAATAACTGAGAAGGCAAAGGTTGGAGATTGAGTTGGAAGGAGATGTTTTTTATTAGGACACCGGTATGTGAGTACAAACAAGCACATGTTTTTCACCAAGTAAATAAGTCTCAAGAAGGCCATAAGGAAATAGAAAACATGTTTTTACCAAAAAGAGAGCTATCGCAGGCAAACAAGAAATGTCGATGTAGCAAGAAGAAGAGAGGTCTGAGAATTTTCCACTGTAAGCTTAAATTGTAACATACTTACTCTTGTGATTGGATAAGAATGACTATAATATGGTAATGGTAGTAGTCATGATAGGCTACAGGCAAATGTAAAGGTATTGTTGTATGGTGCTTATTGGTTGCTATGTATTGAGATACTCAGCAAAGAAAAATACATAATGCTTTCTAACTTGAACAGAAAGCGGCTCCAGGTATGCCTACCAGCTGTAGCTGACAGCTGTAGGGCTGGCTCTGGATACCCACTCCCTGAAATGCTGTAACTTCGCCTATGCAATACACAGCTTTCAAGAGAGCCGCCTGAAGTCCAGACACCCTTCGCGAGCCTTTCTCCTATAGAGCTGTGGAAAGAAATCGTGCACGCTACACCGAGGGTGCGTGCAGCATGCACGAGCAAAAGCGGCAAAGTTCAGTGCCCTCGCTGGGCTTCCCTTCCGTGCGGATAACGTGAGGCGAAAAATGAAGCCGCAGAGCACCGGGCTTGCAGGTGCAGTGCACCGAGTTGCAGAAGTCCAGCAGGCTCGTTCACAAGCCAAGCCGGCTGAGGGAGTCCTCGCGTCTCCAAAAGGGAACGCGGAGCCGTAGCACTTCATCCCACAGCGTGGAGATAGGCACTTTCCTAGTCGTTCAGCCTTGCAGAGTCCCTGCAGCTAGAGCTCACCCAGGAGCAGGCGTCAAAGCAGAAGGCCCTCCTAAAGCACCCTTTCTCCAAGCAGCCTCCTGAAAGGGCGCATCACAGTGCGGCTCTGCGCCTTTCTTCTAAGACAGACGCCCGCTATACTTTCGTGCTCGCAGCTCCCTTGGCAGCCTCCAGCAGCTACTCTCCTGGAGAACGGCCGTAGACGTCAAAGCCAGTGCTGGGCTGCACCTCCGCCCTCCCCAGGTAAGCAACAGCGAACTCACCGGTGCACTCTGTACTTCCCTCCTCCGCTTGCATCCTACATGCATTCGTGTTCTCCGAAACTCAGAGACTGAAGGGAAGGGCAATTGCTTCCCCAGATAGCTGCAAGGGCACTAGGCAGCAGCAGCACAAATTTCACATGACCTGATGCACTGTAGAGATATTACCCTGTTACCCCTCCTTTCTCCTCGTCCTCGACCAATTGTGGTGGGATGTCGAAAGGCTTGGCCAGCGAAAAGCTCATCCAGCAAGGGCGTCTCTCTTGACGCATTTCCCTGACCGAGAGCTACACAGATGGTCTGGACACTGTAAAACAGCAAGAAAATAATTCTATGTCCAGCTGAGGAAAATCCGTGCACAGAAAAATGTAGATGCCTGCAGTAAACAATCTGAAGAGCGGCAAAGCTCCAAGCCATCGCTGCGCTTCAGTCCTGTCCGGACCACAGAAGGCGAAGAACGAAGCAGCTGGGCACCGGCTTCATGGACTCAGTGGCGCGACTTGCAAACGTCCAGCCAAGAGCTGCTTCAACAAGCAGATTCAGCCGAGAATGCTCTGCCTGCACTTTCCCTCGCAGCGCTAGGCAGCACCACGTTCTGTTTGCGTGGCAGCCTGATTCTTAACGGAAAGATTCTCAATGCCTGTGTCTGGCACAGAGAACGGTTTTAGGTCAGCAAGCTCACCCGGCGCTTACCCTCGACGCGTGCAAACCTGTATTTGCACCGCATTCCAGTGGCAGCCCTCTTTCCTTTCCAGCCGGCACAGCGCCGTCAGATCGCGGTGCTCTCTGCACCTGCCTTCTCGCTTCCAAGTGCCACCGCGCACATTACAGCCTTGCAGGGAGCGAAGAGGCGGAGAGGCGTCTCGCAAAGAAGAACGTGCCGGGACGAAAAGGTGCTCTTTCCTTTCTCCTCCTCCTTTGCCCGAATGGTGGTGCTGTGTTGAAAGGCTTGGCCAGCGAAAAGCTCATCCAGCAAGTGTTTCTCTCCTGACGCCTTTCGCTGAGCGAGAGAGCTACACGGACACTTTCGACTCGGGGAAACAGCAAGAGAATGACTGTACGTCGAGCTGAGGAAAAGCCGTGCACAGCAGCCTGTGGCTGCGTGCAGTGTTCACGCTGAAGAGCGGCAAAGCTCCAAGCCATCGCTGCGCTTCAGTCCTGTCCGGACCACAGAAGGCGAAGAACGAAGCAGCTGGGCACCGGCTTCATGGGCTCAGTGGAGCGACTTGCAAATGTCCAGCCAAGAGCTGCTTCAACAAGCAGATTCAGCTGAGAATGCTCTGCCTGCTTCAACAAAGTAAGGCGCAGCCCTTGCACTGCAGCACACTGCCTGGCCAGAAACAGGTTCTTACACCTTCAGTGCTGCCGAGCCCACGCAGCTTGAGCACACCCAGAAGGACGCGTCCAGAAAGAAGGCGTTCTTCGAGTGCCTTGTCCTTCCTTGTTCTGTCTTTCATCTGCACCTGAAACAGTGGGTCTACGTGTTTTCCTTCCCAGGGAAAAGAACTTTCATTCTTGTCCAGGAGTCTATGGCTAAAATGGTGATTGCATGTCCCATATCCAATACAACCAAGGATTACTCCCGGAGGAAAGCTGCCAGGACAGATGGGTCTTGCTGGCTTTGACCACCCCTGGGCCACCTCTCATATTCTCCTGAAACAGTGGGGTACATGAAGGCATTGCCATACCTGATCATCCCTTGCCATGCAGAGCCCAGCCTTGCATTGCCTTACAGACACCTCTGTGTACCTCCCTTGCCCTTCCTATGTCTCCATTGCATGGCCTTGTTCACCAATCTCCCACCTTGACTTTCTTACCCCTTGTTTCCTGGTCTTGTCTTGCCTGCTTCTCCTATGACTCTCTTGGCCTTGCCTAAGTCTCTCTTGCCTTGCTTTGCAAAGCCAACACTTGCCTTGCCCTGCTACCCCTCTTTCCCTCGCCTAGTCTACCCACACCTACCCACCTTTGACTGGCCTATCCATCCGATCATCACCTTTTCTGCACCACCCCTCCATGCTCTTGTCTTGCCTTGGCCTGCCTACCCTTCCCTTGCCTTGCACTGCCTTGCATAACCCTTGCCCTTCTTGACATTTGTGCCCCTTTCCAACATGGCCTTGCTTTCCTTTGCCTACCCCTCCCAATCCCTGCTTTGCCTACAGATTCCTGGCCTTCTTTTGTCTACCACTCCTTTGCCTTTTGTGGGAACCAACAGCTGGTCTGAAGGCCTCACAGACATTTCCGTTGATACAATCATTTTGTACCCGTGAGAATTGCAGAAGCAAGAAGATAAACAACAGAAAGAAGTTGTAACAGCTGCAAAAGGGACGATACTGGCTGATGTTTAGCAAAGAATGTGTGTACACTATAGACAACCAATAGTATTGTATTATAGCAAAATAATAGTCCATGCACATGTAGCTAAAAAAGTGCATAAGAGAAGATGCATAAATAATACAAGTGGTTTTTTGCCATTGCTCGGGGCAGAGAGTGTATGTGTGTCGTGACCGTCTCAACAGCAACAGCCTTGCACTGCCTTTCATAACCAGCCCCTGCCTCCTGCCTCCTTCCCTGGCCTTCCATGTCTTGTCTTCCTCTCCTTTGATTTAACTTGCTTCTCCTATCTCTCCCTTGCTTGCCTTACTCCACTGACCTTTCTGTGTTCTTGCCTTGACTTGCCTAGCTGTTCCTTGCTTCACATTGCTTTGTGTAAGCATTCCCTGTTTTTATTTGCCTACCCCTTTCTTGCCTGGCCTTTCCTTGCCTAGCCTTTCTTGTCTTTGCCTGCCCTCTGCATCACTGGACTTACCTTCCTATGCCCTGCCTTCCCTACAACTTCTGGGCCTTCTCTTGCCTCGCACTCATTGGCCCTACTTTGCTGCCTGCTCACTGCTCTTGCTTTGCTTTCCCTAACTTTCCCTTGACTTGACTAGAATTGCCTAAACTTGCTTTGACTGCATTGCCTTGCCTGCATGGAAGAAAAGGCAAGGCAGGGCAAAGCAAGGAAATCATAGGCAGGGCAGGGCAAGGGAGACATAGGCAAGAGAGACGTAGCCAAGGAAGGCAAAGCAAGGGTAGGCTAGGAAAAACCAGGCAATGGTACTGAAGGCAACGCAAGGCCAAGTGACTCATAATGCCTTTCCTTGGAATGCAAAGGTCTGAATCCCAGTGTTGGTGGAGCAGATGATAAGGTCCCATGGGGAAGTAAACTCAACTGAGACATTTCTCTCCTGGCACCTCTTGTGTAGGAGCAATTCTTAGATATATTCAATATTGGCGGTAGCACGCCAGTTCCTCAGAGAGGATGACAATGCTTTTCCATGGGAAGGAAAGCACCTAGCCCCAGTGTTTCAGGTGCACATAAGAAGCTGCCTAGTGGAGGTAAAGGGCAGCAGCAACTTTCTGTCCTGGCATATTTGGTGTAGAAGCACTGCCTTGATTTGTACAAGTATGGAGTTGCTACGCCCTATTTTCAAGGCAGTCTCCTGAAAAAGTCAATTTTGGCATGTCGTTTCCACTTCTGAAAGGTGGTCTTCTGAACTCTTGGCAGTAAGCCAAGACAAGCAGCTATGCTCATCCTTGGTGTGCAGCTGATTTAGACACCAGGGCAGGTAATGTCCAGTAACAGTGTTCTGGCACATTGGATGGGAGCAGTTCCTGGATGTTTTCTATTTTGGAGGAGGAGATCCCAGTTCTTCTGAGATGGGCTCATAGTTTCTCTCTTTGGCAAAGAAAGCAGTTTTGGATCTGCATGTAGGGTGTTCTCAGCGAATTAATGGCTTTTCCTCATGGGCAGTTCTGTGGGCTATAGCTGTTGAACTGTTAGAGAAGGAATGAAAAAGCCAAGCTGTTGAATAAATTTGCATCCTGCTGACTTTAGCAGCCCCTGATAAAATTCTG
>NW_027184005.1:25000-26601 GCF_041296385.1 Aphelocoma coerulescens | reverse complement strand
ACGGCACGGTACCCGCGCGGTACCCACCCGCAGACAGCCGCCCGCACGGGGGGAGCCCGGGGGCGAGGCCCGCGCCTCGCCTCCCTTCTTCTCTGCCTCGGCCCTTCGCACGGCGTTTTCACGCCGTCTCTCTTTCTCCCCGGCCGCCACCGCCACACCCTGGCGGGGCCCCGGCAAGGACGAGCTCCACCCCAGCGGCTCGCTCCGGGAGCGGGAAGCTACGGAGCGCTCCCCGAGTCTGCATTTAGGGGGACGAAGGCCCTTTCTGCGCGGCACGCGACGGACCGCGACGACGCCGACGACCGGGCCCCGCAGGGAAAGGCCCCGAGAAACCGCCGAGGAAAACGCTTCCCTCGCCGGCCCCCGCCGCCTCCCCTCCGGGCACCGGCCAGACGCCGCCGCCGCCGCCGCCGCCGGCCGCGGACGACGGGCCTGCGAGGCGACCCCAGCCGCGCCGCCGGGGTGGCCCCCGGACGGCGATTGATCGTCAAGCGACGCTCAGACAGGCGTAGCCCCGGGAGGAACCCGGGGCCGCAAGTGCGTTCGAAGTGTCGATGATCAATGTGTCCTGCAATTCACATTAATTCTCGCAGCTAGCTGCGTTCTTCATCGACGCACGAGCCGAGTGATCCACCGCTAAGAGTTGTCTGGCTTTCGGCACCGACTCCGCACGCGCGGAGGGGCCGGGACCGCTCACGTCAAGCAGACCCTGTGTCTCTTTCGGCAAGGACGCGCGCTGGCGCGCGCGCCTCGCTTCGACCGTACGAGCACACAACGAACGGAGGAGGAGGGAAAAAAAAAAGGAGAAAACCCACGGAACGCTCCGAAGGCCGTCAAAGGCGGGGGAGCCCGCGCTCCCGACCGCCTCCCCCCGTGCAAGGGGAGACGCCGCCCCGGCATGCCGTCCTTCGGAGGCGGCCCAGGCGCCCGGGCTCGGCCCGGCCTCCGCACAGAGGGCTGGCGTGGCGCGCGCGCGCCAGACCGCAGGGGCCATCAGATCCCGCCCGGCCTCGATCGCGAGACGACACACGCCCACGGCCGGCGGGGGGGTAACGGCCACCAGGCCCCGCTCACGCTCGCTCCCTTCGCCGCTCCACAGACTCGCAGAGCGCCGCCGCGTCACCGCGCAGCCGGCGCTCCCCAGCGACCCGCAACGCCCAAGACGCACGCGGCGACACCGCTCCACCGGCGCCCCCCCGCGGGACCGCTCCCGCCGGGAAGGCAAAGTGCCTGGCAAGCCGGGCTCCGCCGCCGGCACCGGAGGCGGGCGCCGCCGGGAACCGAGTCGGCATCGCGAGCACCCGAGGCCTGCCGGACGGCAAGACCCACCGCCACCGCGACCGCCCTCCCGGAACCGCCGCCGCCGCTTCGCACCTTCGGAGCCCCTTCTGCGGGCACGCGCCCGGCAGAAGGCGTACGGGGCTGAGCCGGGGAGCAACGCCCGCTCTCCTCGTTTCCACGCGGAGACCGGGCAGGGAAGCGCCCCCGCGGCCGCCCGCACCCCTTCGGCCCCACACGCGGCCGGGAAGGGCGACGGGGAAGCGACGGGCAGGGCCCGGGACGGGACCGCCGGCGGCGACAGCGGGCACCTTCCGGCCGAC
>NW_027184005.1:12500-20000 GCF_041296385.1 Aphelocoma coerulescens | reverse complement strand
GAGGCCCTCCCCACGGCTTGGCGCCGCCGAGCCTCCCCGACGCACCCGAGCGCCACTTTGCAGCAGAGCTTTCGCATCGGTCACAGCGGAGAAAGCGCGGGGAGGTGCCGCCACCCAACCCCGGCTGCGGACAACGATTCCCTTTTATTAGCGAGACAACATCGGGACGGGACCACGGCGGGAGGAGGCCACGGCAGGCCACGCTCCCGGCCCCACGGAACCCTTCCGAGCGTGCGAGAAAGCGCCACCGACCATGCCCACGGGCCACCGGCTTTCGCCCGCCTCGCGGCGATCGGCTTTCCCTCCGGAAAAGCCAGGGGGAACGGCAAACAGCGGAGGGGAAAAAAAAAAGGCACGACAGCGCGCGTCACATAACCCCGTGCTACCCACGGGGGCCGCGGGCCTGGGGGGCGAGGCGCGCGCCTCTCACTCCCCCCCCCTTTAATCCCAACGACCTCTCAAAGAACGCCTCCTTCTCGTCTCTCTCCCTTTCGGCGTTCGTGGCCCGCGCGCCTTTGTGCCGCGCTTCTCCGTCGTGCCGCGGCGGCTTAAGGCCGCGAGAAAAAAAAAAAAAACAAACAGCGTAAGGCCGGGGCAGGCACCCCCCCAGTGCAACCGCACAAGCCGGCACACACGCCTGAAACAGCGGACCTTCTCGCAACCCAGCCCACCGGCAACCACGGCAGCCGGGACAGGCCCGACACCACGGGCCGCCCCAGCGTCGCGGCTCAGTCGATGCCGGCCGAAAACAAGGAAGGGCGAGGCGCCGCCGCCTCGCCGGCAAGCATTCTCACAGGGCTCTCTCTTGTCGGGCTTCCGGTCCGCTCTCGGCAGCCGGCCACCGCAGGCCGGCCGCCGCCCCTGAGACCTTCCCGCCCGCTACGCGGGTTCCCCAGCTTAGGGCCGAGGAAGGGGGACGACTTCAACACACAGCGGGGGGGGGGGCGAGGCGCCGCCGCCCCGCCACAACATCGGGCGACTCCCGTCACCGAGCCCCTCGGCCGACCGGGCGAGGCCGGAGGCAAGGCCGCACGCCCCACCGGAGCGTCCCCGTGGCACCGCCGACACACCAAGCACAGGTCGGGAGCCGGGAACGGGGCGCCGCCACCTCGGCCAACTGGGCCCATCCTCGGAGCTCTCAGGGAAGGGCCGGGAAAAGCCCCGTCGGGGCTCCGCGAAACAGAGCGCGCCCCGGCCGCGTCCACCCCACCGGCTGCCAGCCACCGCACCAGACTGACAGCCGAAAACCGAGCCCGCCGAGCGGGCACCGGCTTAAGGCCGGGCAGAAAAGGAACGAGGCGCCGCCGCCTCGGCCACCACCGGACTTTCCCCTGCGGCCCCCCTGCACGGAGTCGGCAGCCGCCAGGGTCGGAGGGAGGATACACTCACGGGTCTCTCGCCACCCCACCTAGGCCGACAAGCGGCTCACACAGTCTCTCTCTTTTTCGGCCTTTCCCATCAACTGGGGCTGTGAAACCAGGATAAAAGCCACGCGACTCATATCCCGCTTATTCGACACTCTTCGTTCTGGCAACCGCGCGCGCGGCCGCCGCTCTCGACCTTCGACACAGGCACCGCCAGCCTGCGGGGACACGGCCCATCACCCGCTCCCATAATACGGACAGACGAGTCCAAGGCCCCGGACGCCTCCAAGAGAACCAATCGTACTTGACCGGGGCGGTGCGCTGGCGCACGCCGCCTCCTACCATGACGCAACTGGAGGCAGCCAGAAACAGCGACCCCTTGGTGAACTTCCAGGACGGGTGGGGCAACAGGTCTACCCGGCCCCTGCCGAAATTTGCCTAAGTCCCGCCGGAGCTGGGTAGACCTGTTCGCCCCGCGACCGGGCACCACCGCGGCGCCACGCCGACGGTTTCGGGGCGCGGCCGGCGGCCGCGGCCGGGCCCGGATCCGGGTAGACCTGTCCGCCCGGAGCCTTCCCCGGGCCGGGTAGACCTGTTCACGCCGAGACCGGGCGCCGCCAGGGGAGCCACGCGGGCAGTTTCGTGGCACGGCCGGCGGCCGCGGCCGAGCCCGGATCCGGGTAGACCTGTTCGCCCTCTGGCCGGACGCTGCCGGGACAGTACGCTGACGGCTCCGGCAACCGCTGGTGGCCGCAGCCGACCCCGGAGACAAGGCATCCTCCTGCCATCCCTGAGCCGGGGGAACCCCACAGCCCCGGAACGCCCCGGAACCGTATGGCTCTAGCAGCCCTGTCCCGCCTGAGAACCCGGTTTCAAGACCAATACGTATTTTCGACAAAACTCAACCTTTAATTTTTGAACGAGTACATCTTTCTTCTGCTAGGAACAAGGAAGTTTCCTGGGGAAAAAAAAAATTCTTTGCGAATTTTACTCCGTTTTCTTGGGCGCCCACACCACAGCCGGCCACGCTCGGGAGGATCGTGTGCCCTTAGCTCGGCCAGCCCACACACATTGACGCACCAAAACGGACGCCCCTCCCCACCCCACCCCGGGCACCACGCCCAGCCCCACCAGAGCAGAGCACCTCTAGGGAGACAGCGGGGAGGGGAAGCAGGTGCATAGGAACAGGGAACGAAGCCGATGGCCGCCGGCGCGACTGGCCCCGCCCACCAGGAGGGGCCGGGGCCGAGGCCGGGGGGACCGGGCGGCCGCCTTCGGGCCGGTTCTTTCGGGGTCCGCCGAGGTCCCCGTCTCCCGCCGCCGCTTCGGGGGGCCGCGGGGGCGCCGCGCCCAGGTGCCCGAGGCCGGCAGGCAGCGGGCGAGCCCCGGCGGGACGAGCCCCGCCCGCCGGCGAGGGCCGGGCGGCGGCCGGGGCCGGGCCCGGATCCGGGTAGACCTGTCCGCCCGGAGCCGTCCCCGGGCCGGGTAGACCTGTTCACGCCGAGACCGGGCGCCGCCAGGGGAGCCACGCGGGCGGTTTCGTGGCACGGCCGGCGGCCGCGGCCGAGCCCGGATCCGGGTAGACCTGTTCGCCCTCTGGCCGGACGCTGCCGGGACAGTACGCTGACGGCTCCGGCAACCGCTGGTGGCCGCAGCCGACCCCGGAGACAAGGCATCCTCCTGCCATCCCTGAGCCGGGGGAACCCCACAGCCCCGGAACGCCCCGGAACCGTATGGCTCTAGCAGCCCTGTCCCGCCTGAGAACCCGGTTTCAAGACCAATACGTATTTTCGACAAAACTCAACCTTTAATTTTTGAACGAGTACATCTTTCTTCTGCTAGGAACAAGGAAGTTTCCTGGGGAAAAAAAAAATTCTTTGCGAATTTTACTCCGTTTTCTTGGGCGCCCACACCACAGCCGGCCACGCTCGGGAGGATCGTGTGCCCTTAGCTCGGCCAGCCCACACACATTGACGCACCAAAACGGACGCCCCTCCCCACCCCACCCCGGGCACCACGCCCAGCCCCACCAGAGCAGAGCACCTCTAGGGAGACAGCGGGGAGGGGAAGCAGGTGCATAGGAACAGGGAACGAAGCCGATGGCCGCCGGCGCGACTGGCCCCGCCCACCAGGAGGGGCCGGGGCCGAGGCCGGGGGGACCGGGCGGCCGCCTTCGGGCCGGTTCTTTCGGGGTCCGCCGAGGTCCCCGTCTCCCGCCGCCGCTTCGGGGGGCCGCGGGGGCGCCGCGCCCAGGTGCCCGAGGCCGGCAGGCAGCGGGCGAGCCCCGGCGGGACGAGCCCCGCCCGCCGGCGAGGGCCGGGCGGCGGCCGCGGCCGGGCCCGGATCCGGGTAGACCTGTCCGCCCGGAGCCGTCCCCGGGCCGGGTAGACCTGTTCACGCCGAGACCGGGCGCCGCCAGGGGAGCCACGCGGGCGGTTTCGTGGCACGGCCGGCGGCCGCGGCCGAGCCCGGATCCGGGTAGACCTGTTCGCCCTCTGGCCGGACGCTGCCGGGACAGTACGCTGACGGCTCCGGCAACCGCTGGTGGCCGCAGCCGACCCCGGAGACAAGGCATCCTCCTGCCATCCCTGAGCCGGGGGAACCCCACAGCCCCGGAACGCCCCGGAACCGTATGGCTCTAGCAGCCCTGTCCCGCCTGAGAACCCGGTTTCAAGACCAATACGTATTTTCGACAAAACTCAACCTTTAATTTTTGAACGAGTACATCTTTCTTCTGCTAGGAACAAGGAAGTTTCCTGGGGAAAAAAAAAATTCTTTGCGAATTTTACTCCGTTTTCTTGGGCGCCCACACCACAGCCGGCCACGCTCGGGAGGATCGTGTGCCCTTAGCTCGGCCAGCCCACACACATTGACGCACCAAAACGGACGCCCCTCCCCACCCCACCCCGGGCACCACGCCCAGCCCCACCAGAGCAGAGCACCTCTAGGGAGACAGCGGGGAGGGGAAGCAGGTGCATAGGAACAGGGAACGAAGCCGATGGCCGCCGGCGCGACTGGCCCCGCCCACCAGGAGGGGCCGGGGCCGAGGCCGGGGGGACCGGGCGGCCGCCTTCGGGCCGGTTCTTTCGGGGTCCGCCGAGGTCCCCGTCTCCCGCCGCCGCTTCGGGGGGCCGCGGGGGCGCCGCGCCCCGGTGCCCGAGGCCGGCAGGCAGCGGGCGAGCCCCGGCGGGACGAGCCCCGCCCGCCGGCGAGGGCCGGGGCGGGGGCCCGGGCCGGGGCCGGGGCCGGCGGCCGGGGCCGGGGCCGGGGCCGGGGCCGGCGGCCGGGGCCGGGGCCGGGGCCGGGGCCGGGCGGCCGCCTTCGGGCCGGTTCTTTCAGGGTCCGCCGAGGTCCCCGGCCCCCGCCGCCGCTCCGGCGGGCCGCGGGGGCGCCGCGCCGAGGCGCCCGATGCTGGCAGGGAGCGGGCGGCCCCCGGCCCATGTTCACACGGAGAGATAGGCAGACACAGGGACTCTCAGACCCACTCACAGCCCCGCCGCCCCCCTCTCTTTTTGCCGCGGACGGCCACAGCTGCACACTCATCGACACAGACAGACACACACAGACATAGGCACGCCTGCGCATGGACGCGCACACTTGCCGCAGATGCGCTCCGTCCCCCTCCCTCCCGTCGCCCTGTCTCTCGAGGGTTGGGGGCACTCCTGCTCTCCACCATCTGCCTCCCTGGCGCCACCCTCAGACTTTTCTCGCCCCTGCCCAGGGTCCCATCAGCCAGTTCGGACGGCGGCGACGGCAGCAGCAGGGGGGCGAGGACTTGGGTGCCGAGGCAGCCAGGGTGTTCGGCGAGCAGGCCGAGAGCCTGGTGCAGAAGTAGGGCCAGCGACAGTCTGGAGGTGGTGGCGGGATGCTTGGCACTGTCTCTTTTTGAAGAAGCATCCTGTTCAGGTCGCTCTGAGCCTCTCGGTTCGATGGCGTTCCTTCCTGCCTACCCCCAGCCCCGGTCAAGCCTGCGGCAGGACGGAAGCGAGGCGGGCGGATGAGGGAGTGAGAGATGCAGAAATCAAGGTGGGAGGTGGGGCAAGGGCACGGCAGGCTTTCGAGGGCCGGGAGCCGGGCTTAGAGAGCGGATGCTGCTGGCCGTTTTGGCACGGAGGCGGCGGGAACGCCGCCGGCTCCTAAAGAGTCCCTCCTTCCCTCTCCGGCAGTGGCATGGGGAGCGGGCTGCAGGCAGGGTGGCGACAGGGCGGGCTGGAGCTGGGGAAGCGCGCGGCAGGGGGTGACGCTGACGGCCGCTCAGGCATGGAGCCAGAAGGGACGCCGCCGTCTGGGACCGAAAGTCACTCGCCTTCACGTCCCAGCTTTCGGGGCGGGGGGGGGGGAGGGGGGGACCAGCGCGTGCGAGCTGCCGTGTGTGGCGGGTGCGTGCGGGGCTGCCAGACGTGCGGGCTGGCCGCCCAAGACGTGCTCGCGGGCCTGGACTGGGTCCCGGGGCTGCGGGTCCGATCGACGAGACCTGGTCTCCCCAGCACCAGGAGGGGAGGCCGGGTCCACCCACATTGGGGGGGTGGGGGGGAGGGGAGGTGGGCAGGGGGCAGGCCCCGAGCTCCAGGAGGAGAAATCTACAAAGGAAACAAATCTACGGGCCGCTCATGTGACTAGGGTTCCAAGCGGGGCCTGGAGAAGGAGGTCTGCCCAGAGCTACACGGCAAACCCATAGGGCCGGACGGGGGAAGCCAACAGGCGTCGCCCGGTGCTAAGCGCCCAGCCGGGCGGGGCATGGCGAAGCCAAGAGGCGTGGCCCGGCGCTAAGCGCCCGGCCGGGCGGGGCCTGGCAAAGCCAACAAGCGTCGGCCGGCGTTAAGCACCCGGCTGGGCGGAGCCGGAGAAGCCAACAGGTGTCCGCCGGCGCTAAGCGCCCAGCCGGGCGGAACCGGGCGAAGCAACCAGGTCTACCCCGGCGCTAAGCGTTAGGCCGAGCGGGGCCGGGCGAAGCCAACCAGCGTGGCCCGGCGCTGCGCGCCCGGCCGGGCGGGGCCGGGTGAAGCCAAGGGGCGTCCCCCGGCGCTAAGCGTTAGGCCGGGCGGGGCCGGGTGAAGCCAAGGGGCGTCCCCCGGCGCTGAGCGCCCAGCCGGGCGGGGCCGGGCGAAGCAACCAGGTCTACCCCGGCGCTAAGCGTTAGGCCGGGCGGGGCCGGGCGAAGCCAACCGGCGTGGCCCGGCGCTGCGCGCCCGGCCGGGCGGGGCCGGGTGAAGCCAAGGGGCGTCCCCCGGCGCTAAGCGTTAGGCCGGGCGGGGCCGGGTGAAGCCAAGGGGCGTCCCCCGGCGCTGAGCGCCCAGCCGGGCGGGGCCGGGCGAAGCAACCAGGTCCACCCCGGCGCTAAGCGTTAGGCCGAGCGGGGCCGGGCGAAGCCAACCGGCGTGGCCCGGCGCTGAGCGCCCGGCCGGGCGGGGCCGGGTGAAGCCAAGGGGCGTCCCCCGGCGCTAAGCGCCCAGCCGGGCGGGGCCGGGCGAAGCAACCAGGTCTACCCCGGCGCTAAGCGTTAGGCCGAGCGGGGCCGGGCGAAGCCAACCGGCGTGGCCCGGCGCTGAGCGCCCGGCCGGGCGGGGCCGGGTGAAGCCAAGGGGCGTCCCCCGGCGCTAAGCGTTAGGCCGGGCGGAGCCGGGCGAAGCCAACCGGCGTGGCCCGGCGCTAAGCGCCCGGCCGGGCGGGGCCGGGTGAAGCCAAGGGGCGTCCCCCGGCGCTAAGCGCCCGGCCGGGCGGGGCCCGGCGAAGCCAAGAGGCATCCTCCGGCGCTAAGCATTGGGCCGGGCGGGGCCGGGCGAAGCCAACCGGCGTCGCCCGGCGCTAAGCGCCCGGCCGGGCGGAGCCGGGCGAAGTTAACAGGTCTACCCCGGCGGTAAGCGTTAAGCTGGGCGGGGCCAGGCGAAGCAACCAGGTCTACCCCGGCGCCTAGCACCCGGCCGGGCGGGGCCCGGCCAAGACACCAGGTCTACCCCGCCGCTAAAGGTCAGGCTGGCACGGCCGGACAGGGGTAGCAGGTGTACCCCGCCGCTGAGCGCCCGGCTGGCCGGGCCAGGCGAGAACAGCAGGTCTTCCCCGCTGCGCCAACAGGCTTGCAGGGCGCAGGCGAAGACACCAGGTCTACCCCGCCGCCTAGCGCCCGGCTGGCGGGGCC
>NW_027184004.1:17500-26835 GCF_041296385.1 Aphelocoma coerulescens | reverse complement strand
CGCATGATCGTGGGGCACCCGGCGCTAAATCATTCGTAGACGACCTGATTCTGGGTCAGGGTTTCGTACGTAGCAGAGCAGCTCCCTCGCTGCGATCTATTGAGAATCAGCCCTCGACACAAGCTTTTGTCGCTCGAGCGAGAGCGGCCGGCCCCGCCGCTCCGGCGTGCGCGGGTGTGCGGCGCCTCCGCTTTCCTCCTTTTCCTTCCTCCTCCCTCCGAGGCCTCTCGGCGGGCCGGGGCCGACAGGGGGCCCCGGTTGCGTGGGCGCGCGGGCGCCCCCGCTCGCGCGGTCCGCCGCTCGCGCTCTCCTCCGCGCGGGTCCCCAGGCCCGATACGCGGAGTCCGGGGGCCGGGCCAACCGGGTAAAGGGCCGCGCGCCGCCGGCGGCGCGCTCCGGGCGTGTGCGCGCGAGGCCCCGCCGGGCCCCCGCGGCCTCGACTTCCCCCCGCGCGGGTCCCGGTGCCCGATACGCGGGGTGGGGGCTTGGCCGCGCTGGCGGCGGCGGCGGGCGTCCCTTCACCGCGCGCGCGGTGCAAGGGGGCCTGTCCGCTGCCGTCTCCGGGCAGGGGGGTAGACCTGGTGCTCTCGCCGCGGGGCCGGGGCGCCGGGCAGCCGCGCGTCGTTGCCCCTGCTGCCACCGCCCGTAGGCGCGTCGTGCTCGGCGCTCGCGGGGTGCGTGGCGAGGGGGGAGGCGCGTGGTGTCCCGTCCCCTGGCCACCCTTCCCAGGCGGGTGGCGGGTAGACCGACTCTCCCCGGCCGGACTTGGGCGCCACCGCCCGTAGGCGCGTCATGCTCGGCGCTCGCGGGGTGCGTGGCGAGGAGGGAGGCGCGTGGTGTCCCGTCCCCTGGCCACCCTTCCCAGGCGGGTGGCGGGTAGACCGACTCTCCCCGGCCGGACTTGGGCGCCACCGCCCGTAGGCGCGTCATGCTCGGCGCTCGCGGGGTGCGTGGCGAGGAGGGAAGCGCGTGGTGTCCCGTCCCCTGGCCACCCTTCCCAGGCGGGGGGCGGGTAGACCGACTCTCCCCGGCCGGACTTGGGCGCCTGGCGCTTAGCGGCGGGGTAGACCTGGTGTCTTGGCCGGGCCCCGCCAGCCCGGCGCTAGGCGGCGGGGTAGACCTGGTGTCTTGGCCGGGCCCCGCCAGCCCGGCGCTAGGCGGCGGGGTAGACCTGGTGTCTTGGCCGGGCCCCGCCAGCCGGGCGCTAGGCGGCGGGGTAGACCTGGTGTCTTCGCCTGCGCCCTGCAAGCCTGTTGGCGCAGCGGGGAAGACCTGCTGTTCTCGCCTGGCCCGGCCAGCCGGGCGCTCAGCGGCGGGGTACACCTGCTGCCCCTGTCCGGCCGTGCCAGCCTGACCTTTAGCGGCGGGGTAGACCTGGTGTCTCGGCCGGGCCCCGCCAGCCCGGCGCTAGGCGGCGGGGTAGACCTGGTGTCTTGGCCGGGCCCCGCCAGCCGGGCGCTAGGCGGCGGGGTAGACCTGGTGTCTTCGCCTGCGCCCTGCAAGCCTGTTGGCGCAGCGGGGAAGACCTGCTGTTCTCGCCTGGCCCGGCCAGCCGGGCGCTCAGCGGCGGGGTACACCTGCTACCCCTGTCCGGCCGTGCCAGCCTGACCTTTAGCGGCGGGGTAGACCTGGTGTCTTGGCCGGGCCCCGCCCGGCCGGGTGCTAGGCGCCGGGGTAGACCTGGTTGCTTCGCCTGGCCCCGCCCAGCTTAACGCTTACCGCCGGGGTAGACCTGTTAACTTCGCCCGGCTCCGCCCGGCCGGGCGCTTAGCGCCGGGCGACGCCGGTTGGCTTCGCCCGGCCCCGCCCGGCCCAATGCTTAGCGCCGGAGGATGCCTCTTGGCTTCGCCGGGCCCCGCCCGGCCGGGCGCTTAGCGCCGGGGGACGCCCCTTGGCTTCACCCGGCCCCGCCCGGCCGGGCGCTTAGCGCCGGGCCACGCCGGTTGGCTTCGCCCGGCTCCGCCCGGCCTAACGCTTAGCGCCGGGGGACGCCCCTTGGCTTCACCCGGCCCCGCCCGGCCGGGCGCTCAGCGCCGGGCCACGCCGGTTGGCTTCGCCCGGCCCCGCTCGGCCTAACGCTTAGCGCCGGGGTAGACCTGGTTGCTTCGCCCGGCCCCGCCCGGCTGGGCGCTTAGCGCCGGGGGACGCCCCTTGGCTTCACCCGGCCCCGCCCGGCCGGGCGCTCAGCGCCGGGCCACGCCGGTTGGCTTCGCCCGGCCCCGCTCGGCCTAACGCTTAGCGCCGGGGTGGACCTGGTTGCTTCGCCCGGCCCCGCCCGGCTGGGCGCTCAGCGCCGGGGGACGCCCCTTGGCTTCACCCGGCCCCGCCCGGCCTAACGCTTAGCGCCGGGGGACGCCCCTTGGCTTCACCCGGCCCCGCCCGGCCGGGCGCGCAGCGCCGGGCCACGCCGGTTGGCTTCGCCCGGCCCCGCCCGGCCTAACGCTTAGCGCCGGGGTAGACCTGGTTGCTTCGCCCGGCCCCGCCCGGCTGGGCGCTCAGCGCCGGGGGACGCCCCTTGGCTTCACCCGGCCCCGCCCGGCCTAACGCTTAGCGCCGGGGGACGCCCCTTGGCTTCACCCGGCCCCGCCCGGCCGGGCGCGCAGCGCCGGGCCACGCTGGTTGGCTTCGCCCGGCCCCGCTCGGCCTAACGCTTAGCGCCGGGGTAGACCTGGTTGCTTCGCCCGGTTCCGCCCGGCTGGGCGCTTAGCGCCGGCGGACACCTGTTGGCTTCTCCGGCTCCGCCCAGCCGGGTGCTTAACGCCGGCCGACGCTTGTTGGCTTTGCCAGGCCCCGCCCGGCCGGGCGCTTAGCGCCGGGCCACGCCTCTTGGCTTCGCCATGCCCCGCCCGGCTGGGCGCTTAGCACCGGGCGACGCCTGTTGGCTTCCCCCGTCCGGCCCTATGGGTTTGCCGTGTAGCTCTGGGCAGACCTCCTTCTCCAGGCCCCGCTTGGAACCCTAGTCACATGAGCGGCCCGTAGATTTGTTTCCTTTGTAGATTTCTCCTCCTGGAGCTCGGGGCCTGCCCCCTGCCCACCTCCCCTCCCCCCCACCCCCCCAATGTGGGTGGACCCGGCCTCCCCTCCTGGTGCTGGGGAGACCAGGTCTCGTCGATCGGACCCGCAGCCCCGGGACCCAGTCCAGGCCCGCGAGCACGTCTTGGGCGGCCAGCCCGCACGTCTGGCAGCCCCGCACGCACCCGCCACACACGGCAGCTCGCACGCGCTGGTCCCCCCCTCTCCCCCCCCCCGCCCCGAAAGCTGGGACGTGAAGGCGAGTGACTTTCGGTCCCAGACGGCGGCGTCCCTTCTGGCTCCATGCCTGAGCGGCCGTCAGCGTCACCCCCTGCCGCGCGCTTCCCCAGCTCCAGCCCGCCCTGTCGCCACCCTGCCTGCAGCCCGCTCCCCATGCCACTGCCGGAGAGGGAAGGAGGGACTCTTTAGGAGCCGGCGGCGTTCCCGCCGCCTCCGTGCCAAAACGGCCAGCAGCATCCGCTCTCTAAGCCCGGCTCCCGGCCCTCGAAAGCCTGCCGTGCCCTTGCCCCACCTCCCACCTTGATTTCTGCATCTCTCACTCCCTCATCCGCCCGCCTCGCTTCCGTCCTGCCGCAGGCTTGACCGGGGCTGGGGGTAGGCAGGAAGGAACGCCATCGAACCGAGAGGCTCAGAGCGACCTGAACAGGATGCTTCTTCAAAAAGAGACAGTGCCAAGCATCCCGCCACCACCTCCAGACTGTCGCTGGCCCTACTTCTGCACCAGGCTCTCGGCCTGCTCGCCGAACACCCTGGCTGCCTCGGCACCCAAGTCCTCGCCCCCCTGCTGCTGCCGTCGCCGCCGTCCGAACTGGCTGATGGGACCCTGGGCAGGGGCGAGAAAAGTCTGAGGGTGGCGCCAGGGAGGCAGATGGTGGAGAGCAGGAGTGCCCCCAACCCTCGAGAGACAGGGCGACGGGAGGGAGGGGGACGGAGCGCATCTGCGGCAAGTGTGCGCGTCCATGCGCAGGCGTGCCTATGTCTGTGTGTGTCTGTCTGTGTCGATGAGTGTGCAGCTGTGGCCGTCCGCGGCAAAAAGAGAGGGGGGCGGCGGGGCTGTGAGTGGGTCTGAGAGTCCCTGTGTCTGCCTATCTCTCCGTGTGAACATGGGCCGGGGGCCGCCCGCTCCCTGCCAGCATCGGGCGCCTCGGCGCGGCGCCCCCGCGGCCCGCCGGAGCGGCGGCGGGGGCCGGGGACCTCGGCGGACCCTGAAAGAACCGGCCCGAAGGCGGCCGCCCGGCCCCGGCCCCGGCCCCGGCCCCGGCCGCCGGCCCCGGCCCCGGCCCCGGCCCCGGCCGCCGGCCCCGGCCCCGGCCCGGGCCCCCGCCCCGGCCCTCGCCGGCGGGCGGGGCTCGTCCCGCCGGGGCTCGCCCGCTGCCTGCCGGCCTCGGGCACCGGGGCGCGGCGCCCCCGCGGCCCCCCGAAGCGGCGGCGGGAGACGGGGACCTCGGCGGACCCCGAAAGAACCGGCCCGAAGGCGGCCGCCCGGTCCCCCCGGCCTCGGCCCCGGCCCCTCCTGGTGGGCGGGGCCAGTCGCGCCGGCGGCCATCGGCTTCGTTCCCTGTTCCTATGCACCTGCTTCCCCTCCCCGCTGTCTCCCTAGAGGTGCTCTGCTCTGGTGGGGCTGGGCGTGGTGCCCGGGGTGGGGTGGGGAGGGGCGTCCGTTTTGGTGCGTCAATGTGTGTGGGCTGGCCGAGCTAAGGGCACACGATCCTCCCGAGCGTGGCCGGCTGTGGTGTGGGCGCCCAAGAAAACGGAGTAAAATTCGCAAAGAATTTTTTTTTTCCCCAGGAAACTTCCTTGTTCCTAGCAGAAGAAAGATGTACTCGTTCAAAAATTAAAGGTTGAGTTTTGTCGAAAATACGTATTGGTCTTGAAACCGGGTTCTCAGGCGGGACAGGGCTGCTAGAGCCATACGGTTCCGGGGCGTTCCGGGGCTGTGGGGTTCCCCCGGCTCAGGGATGGCAGGAGGATGCCTTGTCTCCGGGGTCGGCTGCGGCCACCAGCGGTTGCCGGAGCCGTCAGCGTACTGTCCCGGCAGCGTCCGGCCAGAGGGCGAACAGGTCTACCCGGATCCGGGCTCGGCCGCGGCCGCCGGCCGTGCCACGAAACCGCCCGCGTGGCTCCCCTGGCGGCGCCCGGTCTCGGCGTGAACAGGTCTACCCGGCCCGGGGACGGCTCCGGGCGGACAGGTCTACCCGGATCCGGGCCCGGCCGCGGCCGCCGCCCGGCCCTCGCCGGCGGGCGGGGCTCGTCCCGCCGGGGCTCGCCCGCTGCCTGCCGGCCTCGGGCACCTGGGCGCGGCGCCCCCGCGGCCCCCCGAAGCGGCGGCGGGAGACGGGGACCTCGGCGGACCCCGAAAGAACCGGCCCGAAGGCGGCCGCCCGGTCCCCCCGGCCTCGGCCCCGGCCCCTCCTGGTGGGCGGGGCCAGTCGCGCCGGCGGCCATCGGCTTCGTTCCCTGTTCCTATGCACCTGCTTCCCCTCCCCGCTGTCTCCCTAGAGGTGCTCTGCTCTGGTGGGGCTGGGCGTGGTGCCCGGGGTGGGGTGGGGAGGGGCGTCCGTTTTGGTGCGTCAATGTGTGTGGGCTGGCCGAGCTAAGGGCACACGATCCTCCCGAGCGTGGCCGGCTGTGGTGTGGGCGCCCAAGAAAACGGAGTAAAATTCGCAAAGAATTTTTTTTTTCCCCAGGAAACTTCCTTGTTCCTAGCAGAAGAAAGATGTACTCGTTCAAAAATTAAAGGTTGAGTTTTGTCGAAAATACGTATTGGTCTTGAAACCGGGTTCTCAGGCGGGACAGGGCTGCTAGAGCCATACGGTTCCGGGGCGTTCCGGGGCTGTGGGGTTCCCCCGGCTCAGGGATGGCAGGAGGATGCCTTGTCTCCGGGGTCGGCTGCGGCCACCAGCGGTTGCCGGAGCCGTCAGCGTACTGTCCCGGCAGCGTCCGGCCAGAGGGCGAACAGGTCTACCCGGATCCGGGCTCGGCCGCGGCCGCCGGCCGTGCCACGAAACCGCCCGCGTGGCTCCCCTGGCGGCGCCCGGTCTCGGCGTGAACAGGTCTACCCGGCCCGGGGACGGCTCCGGGCGGACAGGTCTACCCGGATCCGGGCCCGGCCCCGGCCGCCGCCCGGCCCTCGCCGGCGGGCGGGGCTCGTCCCGCCGGGGCTCGCCCGCTGCCTGCCGGCCTCGGGCACCTGGGCGCGGCGCCCCCGCGGCCCCCCGAAGCGGCGGCGGGAGACGGGGACCTCGGCGGACCCCGAAAGAACCGGCCCGAAGGCGGCCGCCCGGTCCCCCCGGCCTCGGCCCCGGCCCCTCCTGGTGGGCGGGGCCAGTCGCGCCGGCGGCCATCGGCTTCGTTCCCTGTTCCTATGCACCTGCTTCCCCTCCCCGCTGTCTCCCTAGAGGTGCTCTGCTCTGGTGGGGCTGGGCGTGGTGCCCGGGGTGGGGTGGGGAGGGGCGTCCGTTTTGGTGCGTCAATGTGTGTGGGCTGGCCGAGCTAAGGGCACACGATCCTCCCGAGCGTGGCCGGCTGTGGTGTGGGCGCCCAAGAAAACGGAGTAAAATTCGCAAAGAATTTTTTTTTTCCCCAGGAAACTTCCTTGTTCCTAGCAGAAGAAAGATGTACTCGTTCAAAAATTAAAGGTTGAGTTTTGTCGAAAATACGTATTGGTCTTGAAACCGGGTTCTCAGGCGGGACAGGGCTGCTAGAGCCATACGGTTCCGGGGCGTTCCGGGGCTGTGGGGTTCCCCCGGCTCAGGGATGGCAGGAGGATGCCTTGTCTCCGGGGTCGGCTGCGGCCACCAGCGGTTGCCGGAGCCGTCAGCGTACTGTCCCGGCAGCGTCCGGCCAGAGGGCGAACAGGTCTACCCGGATCCGGGCTCGGCCGCGGCCGCCGGCCGTGCCACGAAACTGCCCGCGTGGCTCCCCTGGCGGCGCCCGGTCTCGGCGTGAACAGGTCTACCCGGCCCGGGGAAGGCTCCGGGCGGACAGGTCTACCCGGATCCGGGCCCGGCCGCGGCCGCCGGCCGCGCCCCGAAACCGTCGGCGTGGCGCCGCGGTGGTGCCCGGTCGCGGGGCGAACAGGTCTACCCAGCTCCGGCGGGACTTAGGCAAATTTCGGCAGGGGCCGGGTAGACCTGTTGCCCCACCCGTCCTGGAAGTTCACCAAGGGGTCGCTGTTTCTGGCTGCCTCCAGTTGCGTCATGGTAGGAGGCGGCGTGCGCCAGCGCACCGCCCCGGTCAAGTACGATTGGTTCTCTTGGAGGCGTCCGGGGCCTTGGACTCGTCTGTCCGTATTATGGGAGCGGGTGATGGGCCGTGTCCCCGCAGGCTGGCGGTGCCTGTGTCGAAGGTCGAGAGCGGCGGCCGCGCGCGCGGTTGCCAGAACGAAGAGTGTCGAATAAGCGGGATATGAGTCGCGTGGCTTTTATCCTGGTTTCACAGCCCCAGTTGATGGGAAAGGCCGAAAAAGAGAGAGACTGTGTGAGCCGCTTGTCGGCCTAGGTGGGGTGGCGAGAGACCCGTGAGTGTATCCTCCCTCCGACCCTGGCGGCTGCCGACTCCGTGCAGGGGGGCCGCAGGGGAAAGTCCGGTGGTGGCCGAGGCGGCGGCGCCTCGTTCCTTTTCTGCCCGGCCTTAAGCCGGTGCCCGCTCGGCGGGCTCGGTTTTCGGCTGTCAGTCTGGTGCGGTGGCTGGCAGCCGGTGGGGTGGACGCGGCCGGGGCGCGCTCTGTTTCGCGGAGCCCCGACGGGGCTTTTCCCGGCCCTTCCCTGAGAGCTCCGAGGATGGGCCCAGTTGGCCGAGGTGGCGGCGCCCCGTTCCCGGCTCCCGACCTGTGCTTGGTGTGTCGGCGGTGCCACGGGGACGCTCCGGTGGGGCGTGCGGCCTTGCCTCCGGCCTCGCCCGGTTGGCCGAGGGGCTCGGTGACGGGAGTCGCCCGATGTTGTGGCGGGGCGGCGGCGCCTCGCCCCCCCCCCCGCTGTGTGTTGAAGTCGTCCCCCTTCCTCGGCCCTAAGCTGGGGAACCCGCGTAGCGGGCGGGAAGGTCTCAGGGGCGGCGGCCGGCCTGCGGTGGCCGGCTGCCGAGAGCGGACCGGAAGCCCGACAAGAGAGAGCCCTGTGAGAATGCTTGCCGGCGAGGCGGCGGCGCCTCGCCCTTCCTTGTTTTCGGCCGGCATCGACTGAGCCGCGACGCTGGGGCGGCCCGTGGTGTCGGGCCTGTCCCGGCTGCCGTGGTTGCCGGTGGGCTGGGTTGCGAGAAGGTCCGCTGTTTCAGGCGTGTGTGCCGGCTTGTGCGGTTGCACTGGGGGGGTGCCTGCCCCGGCCTTACGCTGTTTGTTTTTTTTTTTTTTCTCGCGGCCTTAAGCCGCCGCGGCACGACGGAGAAGCGCGGCACAAAGGCGCGCGGGCCACGAACGCCGAAAGGGAGAGAGACGAGAAGGAGGCGTTCTTTGAGAGGTCGTTGGGATTAAAGGGGGGGGGAGTGAGAGGCGCGCGCCTCGCCCCCCAGGCCCGCGGCCCCCGTGGGTAGCACGGGGTTATGTGACGCGCGCTGTCGTGCCTTTTTTTTTTCCCCTCCGCTGTTTGCCGTTCCCCCTGGCTTTTCCGGAGGGAAAGCCGATCGCCGCGAGGCGGGCGAAAGCCGGTGGCCCGTGGGCATGGTCGGTGGCGCTTTCTCGCACGCTCGGAAGGGTTCCGTGGGGCCGGGAGCGTGGCCTGCCGTGGCCTCCTCCCGCCGTGGTCCCGTCCCGATGTTGTCTCGCTAATAAAAGGGAATCGTTGTCCGCAGCCGGGGTTGGGTGGCGGCACCTCCCCGCGCTTTCTCCGCTGTGACCGATGCGAAAGCTCTGCTGCAAAGTGGCGCTCGGGTGCGTCGGGGAGGCTCGGCGGCGCCAAGCCGTGGGGAGGGCCTCTCGGGGACGTGTCCCGCACGCGGAAAAGCAGCCCTGCTGCGTCCGTCTGCCCGCTGCCCGCCTGGAAGCGTGGTGTGGTGCGCGCTTTGGGCTGCCGATGTCCCAGGACCGAGGCCGCGGGGCCTTCTTTCGCTCCTCTTTTCTCGGCTGATCGATGAGGCTTTTCGGGTCGCGTCGGAAAGGGCCCCCGGCGGGCCGGCTCTTCCGGGGCTCTCTGTAATGGGGAAGCCACGGCGGAGTCCGGTGCTCGGGCAGGGCGGTCTCCTTTCCAATTCGCTTCCCGTCGCAGGTGAGGTGTCGCCGCTCCCGCTGCCGGGAGGGCGTCTTTACCGTCCGGGCTGTGTGACGGCCGCGTGGCCCCGCGAGCCCTCAGGTGTCCTTCAAACCATGCGAG
>NW_027184004.1:0-5000 GCF_041296385.1 Aphelocoma coerulescens | reverse complement strand
GCCCAATGCTTAGCGCCGGAGGATGCCTCTTGGCTTCGCCGGGCCCCGCCCGGCCGGGCGCTTAGCGCCGGGGGACGCCCCTTGGCTTCACCCGGCCCCGCCCGGCCGGGCGCTTAGCGCCGGGCCACGCCGGTTGGCTTCGCCCGGCTCCGCCCGGCCTAACGCTTAGCGCCGGGGGACGCCCCTTGGCTTCACCCGGCCCCGCCCGGCCGGGCGCTCAGCGCCGGGCCACGCCGGTTGGCTTCGCCCGGCCCCGCTCGGCCTAACGCTTAGCGCCGGGGTAGACCTGGTTGCTTCGCCCGGCCCCGCCCGGCTGGGCGCTTAGCGCCGGGGGACGCCCCTTGGCTTCACCCGGCCCCGCCCGGCCGGGCGCTCAGCGCCGGGCCACGCCGGTTGGCTTCGCCCGGCCCCGCTCGGCCTAACGCTTAGCGCCGGGGTGGACCTGGTTGCTTCGCCCGGCCCCGCCCGGCTGGGCGCTCAGCGCCGGGGGACGCCCCTTGGCTTCACCCGGCCCCGCCCGGCCTAACGCTTAGCGCCGGGGGACGCCCCTTGGCTTCACCCGGCCCCGCCCGGCCGGGCGCGCAGCGCCGGGCCACGCCGGTTGGCTTCGCCCGGCCCCGCCCGGCCTAACGCTTAGCGCCGGGGTAGACCTGGTTGCTTCGCCCGGCCCCGCCCGGCTGGGCGCTCAGCGCCGGGGGACGCCCCTTGGCTTCACCCGGCCCCGCCCGGCCTAACGCTTAGCGCCGGGGGACGCCCCTTGGCTTCACCCGGCCCCGCCCGGCCGGGCGCGCAGCGCCGGGCCACGCTGGTTGGCTTCGCCCGGCCCCGCTCGGCCTAACGCTTAGCGCCGGGGTAGACCTGGTTGCTTCGCCCGGTTCCGCCCGGCTGGGCGCTTAGCGCCGGCGGACACCTGTTGGCTTCTCCGGCTCCGCCCAGCCGGGTGCTTAACGCTGGCCGACGCTTGTTGGCTTTGCCAGGCCCCGCCCGGCCGGGCGCTTAGCGCCGGGCCACGCCTCTTGGCTTCGCCATGCCCCGCCCGGCTGGGCGCTTAGCACCGGGCGACGCCTGTTGGCTTCCCCCGTCCGGCCCTATGGGTTTGCCGTGTAGCTCTGGGCAGACCTCCTTCTCCAGGCCCCGCTTGGAACCCTAGTCACATGAGCGGCCCGTAGATTTGTTTCCTTTGTAGATTTCTCCTCCTGGAGCTCGGGGCCTGCCCCCTGCCCACCTCCCCTCCCCCCCACCCCCCCAATGTGGGTGGACCCGGCCTCCCCTCCTGGTGCTGGGGAGACCAGGTCTCGTCGATCGGACCCGCAGCCCCGGGACCCAGTCCAGGCCCGCGAGCACGTCTTGGGCGGCCAGCCCGCACGTCTGGCAGCCCCGCACGCACCCGCCACACACGGCAGCTCGCACGCGCTGGTCCCCCCCTCCCCCCCCCCCGCCCCGAAAGCTGGGACGTGAAGGCGAGTGACTTTCGGTCCCAGACGGCGGCGTCCCTTCTGGCTCCATGCCTGAGCGGCCGTCAGCGTCACCCCCTGCCGCGCGCTTCCCCAGCTCCAGCCCGCCCTGTCGCCACCCTGCCTGCAGCCCGCTCCCCATGCCACTGCCGGAGAGGGAAGGAGGGACTCTTTAGGAGCCGGCGGCGTTCCCGCCGCCTCCGTGCCAAAACGGCCAGCAGCATCCGCTCTCTAAGCCCGGCTCCCGGCCCTCGAAAGCCTGCCGTGCCCTTGCCCCACCTCCCACCTTGATTTCTGCATCTCTCACTCCCTCATCCGCCCGCCTCGCTTCCGTCCTGCCGCAGGCTTGACCGGGGCTGGGGGTAGGCAGGAAGGAACGCCATCGAACCGAGAGGCTCAGAGCGACCTGAACAGGATGCTTCTTCAAAAAGAGACAGTGCCAAGCATCCCGCCACCACCTCCAGACTGTCGCTGGCCCTACTTCTGCACCAGGCTCTCGGCCTGCTCGCCGAACACCCTGGCTGCCTCGGCACCCAAGTCCTCGCCCCCCTGCTGCTGCCGTCGCCGCCGTCCGAACTGGCTGATGGGACCCTGGGCAGGGGCGAGAAAAGTCTGAGGGTGGCGCCAGGGAGGCAGATGGTGGAGAGCAGGAGTGCCCCCAACCCTCGAGAGACAGGGCGACGGGAGGGAGGGGGACGGAGCGCATCTGCGGCAAGTGTGCGCGTCCATGCGCAGGCGTGCCTATGTCTGTGTGTGTCTGTCTGTGTCGATGAGTGTGCAGCTGTGGCCGTCCGCGGCAAAAAGAGAGGGGGGCGGCGGGGCTGTGAGTGGGTCTGAGAGTCCCTGTGTCTGCCTATCTCTCCGTGTGAACATGGGCCGGGGGCCGCCCGCTCCCTGCCAGCATCGGGCGCCTCGGCGCGGCGCCCCCGCGGCCCGCCGGAGCGGCGGCGGGGGCCGGGGACCTCGGCGGACCCTGAAAGAACCGGCCCGAAGGCGGCCGCCCGGCCCCGGCCCCGGCCCCGGCCCCGGCCGCCGGCCCCGGCCCCGGCCCCGGCCCCGGCCGCCGGCCCCGGCCCCGGCCCGGGCCCCCGCCCCGGCCCTCGCCGGCGGGCGGGGCTCGTCCCGCCGGGGCTCGCCCGCTGCCTGCCGGCCTCGGGCACCGGGGCGCGGCGCCCCCGCGGCCCCCCGAAGCGGCGGCGGGAGACGGGGACCTCGGCGGACCCCGAAAGAACCGGCCCGAAGGCGGCCGCCCGGTCCCCCCGGCCTCGGCCCCGGCCCCTCCTGGTGGGCGGGGCCAGTCGCGCCGGCGGCCATCGGCTTCGTTCCCTGTTCCTATGCACCTGCTTCCCCTCCCCGCTGTCTCCCTAGAGGTGCTCTGCTCTGGTGGGGCTGGGCGTGGTGCCCGGGGTGGGGTGGGGAGGGGCGTCCGTTTTGGTGCGTCAATGTGTGTGGGCTGGCCGAGCTAAGGGCACACGATCCTCCCGAGCGTGGCCGGCTGTGGTGTGGGCGCCCAAGAAAACGGAGTAAAATTCGCAAAGAATTTTTTTTTTCCCCAGGAAACTTCCTTGTTCCTAGCAGAAGAAAGATGTACTCGTTCAAAAATTAAAGGTTGAGTTTTGTCGAAAATACGTATTGGTCTTGAAACCGGGTTCTCAGGCGGGACAGGGCTGCTAGAGCCATACGGTTCCGGGGCGTTCCGGGGCTGTGGGGTTCCCCCGGCTCAGGGATGGCAGGAGGATGCCTTGTCTCCGGGGTCGGCTGCGGCCACCAGCGGTTGCCGGAGCCGTCAGCGTACTGTCCCGGCAGCGTCCGGCCAGAGGGCGAACAGGTCTACCCGGATCCGGGCTCGGCCGCGGCCGCCGGCCGTGCCACGAAACCGCCCGCGTGGCTCCCCTGGCGGCGCCCGGTCTCGGCGTGAACAGGTCTACCCGGCCCGGGGACGGCTCCGGGCGGACAGGTCTACCCGGATCCGGGCCCGGCCGCGGCCGCCGCCCGGCCCTCGCCGGCGGGCGGGGCTCGTCCCGCCGGGGCTCGCCCGCTGCCTGCCGGCCTCGGGCACCTGGGCGCGGCGCCCCCGCGGCCCCCCGAAGCGGCGGCGGGAGACGGGGACCTCGGCGGACCCCGAAAGAACCGGCCCGAAGGCGGCCGCCCGGTCCCCCCGGCCTCGGCCCCGGCCCCTCCTGGTGGGCGGGGCCAGTCGCGCCGGCGGCCATCGGCTTCGTTCCCTGTTCCTATGCACCTGCTTCCCCTCCCCGCTGTCTCCCTAGAGGTGCTCTGCTCTGGTGGGGCTGGGCGTGGTGCCCGGGGTGGGGTGGGGAGGGGCGTCCGTTTTGGTGCGTCAATGTGTGTGGGCTGGCCGAGCTAAGGGCACACGATCCTCCCGAGCGTGGCCGGCTGTGGTGTGGGCGCCCAAGAAAACGGAGTAAAATTCGCAAAGAATTTTTTTTTTCCCCAGGAAACTTCCTTGTTCCTAGCAGAAGAAAGATGTACTCGTTCAAAAATTAAAGGTTGAGTTTTGTCGAAAATACGTATTGGTCTTGAAACCGGGTTCTCAGGCGGGACAGGGCTGCTAGAGCCATACGGTTCCGGGGCGTTCCGGGGCTGTGGGGTTCCCCCGGCTCAGGGATGGCAGGAGGATGCCTTGTCTCCGGGGTCGGCTGCGGCCACCAGCGGTTGCCGGAGCCGTCAGCGTACTGTCCCGGCAGCGTCCGGCCAGAGGGCGAACAGGTCTACCCGGATCCGGGCTCGGCCGCGGCCGCCGGCCGTGCCACGAAACCGCCCGCGTGGCTCCCCTGGCGGCGCCCGGTCTCGGCGTGAACAGGTCTACCCGGCCCGGGGACGGCTCCGGGCGGACAGGTCTACCCGGATCCGGGCCCGGCCCCGGCCGCCGCCCGGCCCTCGCCGGCGGGCGGGGCTCGTCCCGCCGGGGCTCGCCCGCTGCCTGCCGGCCTCGGGCACCTGGGCGCGGCGCCCCCGCGGCCCCCCGAAGCGGCGGCGGGAGACGGGGACCTCGGCGGACCCCGAAAGAACCGGCCCGAAGGCGGCCGCCCGGTCCCCCCGGCCTCGGCCCCGGCCCCTCCTGGTGGGCGGGGCCAGTCGCGCCGGCGGCCATCGGCTTCGTTCCCTGTTCCTATGCACCTGCTTCCCCTCCCCGCTGTCTCCCTAGAGGTGCTCTGCTCTGGTGGGGCTGGGCGTGGTGCCCGGGGTGGGGTGGGGAGGGGCGTCCGTTTTGGTGCGTCAATGTGTGTGGGCTGGCCGAGCTAAGGGCACACGATCCTCCCGAGCGTGGCCGGCTGTGGTGTGGGCGCCCAAGAAAACGGAGTAAAATTCGCAAAGAATTTTTTTTTTCCCCAGGAAACTTCCTTGTTCCTAGCAGAAGAAAGATGTACTCGTTCAAAAATTAAAGGTTGAGTTTTGTCGAAAATACGTATTGGTCTTGAAACCGGGTTCTCAGGCGGGACAGGGCTGCTAGAGCCATACGGTTCCGGGGCGTTCCGGGGCTGTGGGGTTCCCCCGGCTCAGGGATGGCAGGAGGATGCCTTGTCT
>NW_027184002.1:0-26886 GCF_041296385.1 Aphelocoma coerulescens | reverse complement strand
CTTGGACTCAGGGGTACCGAAGGTATGTGAAAGTGACTGGGATGCGAGAATCATGTTGCACAGGGAACAGGGAAGGTCAGCAAATGTTTCCTGTCCTGGCACATCTCTCAGTCTGAACTGCAGCTGCAGATGCTTCACTTCCGCCAAGGACTCTGCCACCTTGAGAGAAGGATGCGCTCTATGGAGTTGAGAAAGAAAGTGCGTCTCACTAGCTTCTTTCCTCTACTTCATAGACAGCAAAGGGGCTATGAAAGGCAGCACTGGCTTTTTGTTCTAGGACTTCTTCTTTACAAGCAGCTGCTGGATGTTTGGAAGGGGGTTTGGGATATGCAAAAATGAGAGGCTAAGATGGTAAGAGGGTAAGATGGAAGTCATCTGGCAAAAGCAGAGCTCACAAAAGGGCCAGCTGAGAAAGCTCTTGCTGCCTACAACTTCAACTGCACCCCTCAAAGCAGCAGCACACACGCTGCTCTCGGCACTTTCCTTCTCAGCTCTACGCACCATCCTAAGCCTTGCCTCTCCCACACTCAGGATCCAAAGACAACGGCACCAGGGACTGCTCACACACTAAAGGCACCAGGACAAAAGGCTCACCAGCTTGGCCTTTGCATTCCCGCTGACAGCTCCACAGCTTGAACCCAGAGAACTGCCTGCTGCCAACAGCCTTTCCAATCACTCTGAGCACCTCATGACAAGGAGTGTGGGGAATGAATCTCCAGCAGCCTCCTGCCCCAGGCTGTCCCCCGGGAGCAGCCCTGCTCCAGGCCGTGACTGCCACCTGCACAGCCAAAGGACCCAGAGCCGGTGTTACACACCACGGCTGTGCCTGGCACAGAGACACCAGTGGCCACACAAGTGGCCATGGCACTGTCCACACACAGTCCCTGCTGCTGCTCCCCCAGCCGCTGGCACCAACTCCCAGCCACCCACTCCTAAAGCCACGGGGCCCACTGGGACACTGCGGGGGCTCGTGGAAGCCAGCGGCCATTGTGACACAGCGGGGCTGCACAGAGCCCACGGTGCTTTGTGACCCGTGGCTCCCAGGAGAGCCTTTGTGATGCTGGGGAACTACAAGGAAGCCTGGCTCCTCTGTGACACCACCACAGAAGCTCAGGGGAGCCCTGGAGACCGTGCTGATGCTATTGAACCTGATGCAACCCTGCCTCCTCTGTGACAACACAGAAGCTCTTGGAGCCCTGGAGACCGTGCTGATGCTATGGAACCTGATGCAACCCTGCCTCCTCTGTGACACCACAGAACCTCTGGGAGCCCTGGAGACCGTGCTGATGCTATGGAACCTGATGCAACCCTGCCTCCACTGTGACACCACAGAAGCTCAGGGAGCCCTGGAGACTGTGGTGATGCTATGGAACCTGATGCAACCCTGCCTCCACTGTGACACCACAGAACCTCTGGGAGCCCTGGAGACCGTGCTGATGCTATGGAACCTGATGCAACCCTGCCTCCACTGTGACACCACAGAAGCTCGGGGAGCTCTGCAGACCGTGGGGATGCTGGCGAAGCTGACGGAACCCTGGGCACCACAGTGACGCTATGGAACCTGGTGGAACCGAGGGGCCACAGTGACACTGTGGGGCCTTTTGGAAGCAACAGGACCCTGGTGGGAAGCCACGGGATGATTAATCCTGCACGAACCTGCTCCAGGTGGGCTCCTCTCTCCCGGCTTCCACAGGTGCTGCTAGGATCCCACTCCGGCACTGGCTTGGCACGGGCTCACGGCTTCCTTTGGCAATGGCTCTGCTCCAGGATGGCATGCTGCAGAGAATGCAGGTAGATTTTGTGCTCACTCCTGGCATGCAGCTGGACAATAAAGCCTGATCCAGCCCCCCCTCAGCATATGTCCGGCTCTGGCATTGGGGCGGGGCAACTTTGGGAGCAGCCCCAGCCCTGCTCCTGCTCCCGGCTGGGCACCCAGCTGCTGGGACACAGGTGTGTCCTGATGCCACCGTCTACTCCTTTGAGAAGGGGAGGACAGAGTGCATCAGGGAGTTTGGTGTGGCTTACATGCGGCAAGGAGAAGGTGCAGCCCCAAACTGGCTTTCACTTCTAGAACCTTTTGCTATTGCGGGAGCAGCTGCTGGAGCTTTTCAACCGAGCTGCAAGAGTGAAAAGTGTGATGGCATGTCTATCTGAGAAGGAAGGTTCGGTGCCGCAGCCTGTTGTGCACAATTTATATGCTGATAAGAGAAGGGGGTGCTTTTGGAACGTTTTCCTTCCTGACACTTCTGTCTCTGTGAGCTTTAGCTGCTTGGACTCAGGGATACCGAAGGTATGTGAAAGTGACTGGGATGCGAGAATCATGTTGCACAGGGAACAGGGAAGGTCAGCAAATGTTTCCTGTCCTGGCACATCTCTCAGTCTGAACTGCAGCTGCAGATGCTTCACTTCCGCCAAGGACTCTGCCACCTTGAGAGAAGGATGCGCTCTATGGAGTTGAGAAAGAAAGTGCGTCTCACTAGCTTCTTTCCTCTACTTCATAGACAGCAAAGGGGCTATGAAAGGCAGCACTGGCTTTTTGTTCTAGGACTTCTTCTTTACAAGCAGCTGCTGGATGTTTGGAAGGGGGTTTGGGATATGCAAAAATGAGAGGCTAAGATGGTAAGAGGGTAAGATGGAAGTCATCTGGCAAAAGCAGAGCTCACAAAAGGGCCAGCTGAGAAAGCTCTTGCTGCCTACAACTTCAACTGCACCCCTCAAAGCAGCAGCACACACGCTGCTCTCGGCACTTTCCTTCTCAGCTCTACGCACCATCCTAAGCCTTGCCTCTCCCACACTCAGGATCCAAAGACAACGGCACCAGGGACTGCTCACACACTAAAGGCACCAGGACAAAAGGCTCACCAGCTTGGCCTTTGCATTCCCGCTGACAGCTCCACAGCTTGAACCCAGAGAACTGCCTGCTGCCAACAGCCTTTCCAATCACTCTGAGCACCTCATGACAAGGAGTGTGGGGAATGAATCTCCAGCAGCCTCCTGCCCCAGGCTGTCCCCCGGGAGCAGCCCTGCTCCAGGCCGTGACTGCCACCTGCACAGCCAAAGGACCCAGAGCCGGTGTTACACACCACGGCTGTGCCTGGCACAGAGACACCAGTGGCCACACAAGTGGCCATGGCACTGTCCACACACAGTCCCTGCTGCTGCTCCCCCAGCCGCTGGCACCAACTCCCAGCCACCCACTCCTAAAGCCACGGGGCCCACTGGGACACTGCGGGGGCTCGTGGAAGCCAGCGGCCATTGTGACACAGCGGGGCTGCACAGAGCCCACGGTGCTTTGTGACCCGTGGCTCCCAGGAGAGCCTTTGTGATGCTGGGGAACTACAAGGAAGCCTGGCTCCTCTGTGACACCACCACAGAAGCTCAGGGGAGCCCTGGAGACCGTGCTGATGCTATTGAACCTGATGCAACCCTGCCTCCTCTGTGACACCACAGAAGCTCTTGGAGCCCTGGAGACCGTGCTGATGCTATGGAACCTGATGCAACCCTGCCTCCACTGTGACACCACAGAAGCTCAGGGAGCCCTGGAGACTGTGGTGATGCTATGGAACCTGATGCAACCCTGCCTCCACTGTGACACCACAGAACCTCTGGGAGCCCTGGAGACCGTGCTGATGCTATGGAACCTGATGCAACCCTGCCTCCACTGTGACACCACAGAAGCTCGGGGAGCTCTGCAGACCGTGGGGATGCTGGCGAAGCTGACGGAACCCTGGGCACCACAGTGACGCTATGGAACCTGGTGGAACCGAGGGGCCACAGTGACACTGTGGGGCCTTTTGGAAGCAACAGGACCCTGGTGGGAAGCCACGGGATGATTAATCCTGCACGAACCTGCTCCAGGTGGGCTCCTCTCTCCCGGCTTCCACAGGTGCTGCTAGGATCCCACTCCGGCACTGGCTTGGCACGGGCTGACGGCTTCCTTTGGCAATGGCTCTGCTCCAGGATGGCATGCTGCAGAGAATGCAGGTAGATTTTGTGCTCACTCCTGGCATGCAGCTGGACAATAAAGCCTGATCCAGCCCCCCCTCAGCATATGTCCGGCTCTGGCATTGGGGCGGGGCAACTTTGGGAGCAGCCCCAGCCCTGCTCCTGCTCCCGGCTGGGCACCCAGCTGCTGGGACACAGGTGTGTCCTGATGCCACCGTCTACTCCTTTGAGAAGGGGAGGACAGAGTGCATCAGGGAGTTTGGTGTGGCTTACATGCGGCAAGGAGAAGGTGCAGCCCCAAACTGGCTTTCACTTCTAGAACCTTTTGCTATTGCGGGAGCAGCTGCTGGAGCTTTTCAACCGAGCTGCAAGAGTGAAAAGTGTGATGGCATGTCTATCTGAGAAGGAAGGTTCGGTGCCGCAGCCTGTTGTGCACAATTTATATGCTGATAAGAGAAGGGGGTGCTTTTGGAACGTTTTCCTTCCTGACACTTCTGTCTCTGTGAGCTTTAGCTGCTTGGACTCAGGGATACCGAAGGTATGTGAAAGTGACTGGGATGCGAGAATCATGTTGCACAGGGAACAGGGAAGGTCAGCAAATGTTTCCTGTCCTGGCACATCTCTCAGTCTGAACTGCAGCTGCAGATGCTTCACTTCCGCCAAGGACTCTGCCACCTTGAGAGAAGGATGCGCTCTATGGAGTTGAGAAAGAAAGTGCGTCTCACTAGCTTCTTTCCTCTACTTCATAGACAGCAAAGGGGCTATGAAAGGCAGCACTGGCTTTTTGTTCTAGGACTTCTTCTTTACAAGCAGCTGCTGGATGTTTGGAAGGGGGTTTGGGATATGCAAAAATGAGAGGCTAAGATGGTAAGAGGGTAAGATGGAAGTCATCTGGCAAAAGCAGAGCTCACAAAAGGGCCAGCTGAGAAAGCTCTTGCTGCCTACAACTTCAACTGCACCCCTCAAAGCAGCAGCACACACGCTGCTCTCGGCACTTTCCTTCTCAGCTCTACGCACCATCCTAAGCCTTGCCTCTCCCACACTCAGGATCCAAAGACAACGGCACCAGGGACTGCTCACACACTAAAGGCACCAGGACAAAAGGCTCACCAGCTTGGCCTTTGCATTCCCGCTGACAGCTCCACAGCTTGAACCCAGAGAACTGCCTGCTGCCAACAGCCTTTCCAATCACTCTGAGCACCTCATGACAAGGAGTGTGGGGAATGAATCTCCAGCAGCCTCCTGCCCCAGGCTGTCCCCCGGGAGCAGCCCTGCTCCAGGCCGTGACTGCCACCTGCACAGCCAAAGGACCCAGAGCCGGTGTTACACACCACGGCTGTGCCTGGCACAGAGACACCAGTGGCCACACAAGTGGCCATGGCACTGTCCACACACAGTCCCTGCTGCTGCTCCCCCAGCCGCTGGCACCAACTCCCAGCCACCCACTCCTAAAGCCACGGGGCCCACTGGGACACTGCGGGGGCTCGTGGAAGCCAGCGGCCATTGTGACACAGCGGGGCTGCACAGAGCCCACGGTGCTTTGTGACCCGTGGCTCCCAGGAGAGCCTTTGTGATGCTGGGGAACTACAAGGAAGCCTGGCTCCTCTGTGACACCACCACAGAAGCTCAGGGGAGCCCTGGAGACCGTGCTGATGCTATTGAACCTGATGCAACCCTGCCTCCTCTGTGACAACACAGAAGCTCTTGGAGCCCTGGAGACCGTGCTGATGCTATGGAACCTGATGCAACCCTGCCTCCTCTGTGACACCACAGAACCTCTGGGAGCCCTGGAGACCGTGCTGATGCTATGGAACCTGATGCAACCCTGCCTCCACTGTGACACCACAGAAGCTCAGGGAGCCCTGGAGACTGTGGTGATGCTATGGAACCTGATGCAACCCTGCCTCCACTGTGACACCACAGAACCTCTGGGAGCCCTGGAGACCGTGCTGATGCTATGGAACCTGATGCAACCCTGCCTCCACTGTGACACCACAGAAGCTCGGGGAGCTCTGCAGACCGTGGGGATGCTGGCGAAGCTGACGGAACCCTGGGCACCACAGTGACGCTATGGAACCTGGTGGAACCGAGGGGCCACAGTGACACTGTGGGGCCTTTTGGAAGCAACAGGACCCTGGTGGGAAGCCACGGGATGATTAATCCTGCACGAACCTGCTCCAGGTGGGCTCCTCTCTCCCGGCTTCCACAGGTGCTGCTAGGATCCCACTCCGGCACTGGCTTGGCACGGGCTCACGGCTTCCTTTGGCAATGGCTCTGCTCCAGGATGGCATGCTGCAGAGAATGCAGGTAGATTTTGTGCTCACTCCTGGCATGCAGCTGGACAATAAAGCCTGATCCAGCCCCCCCTCAGCATATGTCCGGCTCTGGCATTGGGGCGGGGCAACTTTGGGAGCAGCCCCAGCCCTGCTCCTGCTCCCGGCTGGGCACCCAGCTGCTGGGACACAGGTGTGTCCTGATGCCACCGTCTACTCCTTTGAGAAGGGGAGGACAGAGTGCATCAGGGAGTTTGGTGTGGCTTACATGCGGCAAGGAGAAGGTGCAGCCCCAAACTGGCTTTCACTTCTAGAACCTTTTGCTATTGCGGGAGCAGCTGCTGGAGCTTTTCAACCGAGCTGCAAGAGTGAAAAGTGTGATGGCATGTCTATCTGAGAAGGAAGGTTCGGTGCCGCAGCCTGTTGTGCACAATTTATATGCTGATAAGAGAAGGGGGTGCTTTTGGAACGTTTTCCTTCCTGACACTTCTGTCTCTGTGAGCTTTAGCTGCTTGGACTCAGGGATACCGAAGGTATGTGAAAGTGACTGGGATGCGAGAATCATGTTGCACAGGGAACAGGGAAGGTCAGCAAATGTTTCCTGTCCTGGCACATCTCTCAGTCTGAACTGCAGCTGCAGATGCTTCACTTCCGCCAAGGACTCTGCCACCTTGAGAGAAGGATGCGCTCTATGGAGTTGAGAAAGAAAGTGCGTCTCACTAGCTTCTTTCCTCTACTTCATAGACAGCAAAGGGGCTATGAAAGGCAGCACTGGCTTTTTGTTCTAGGACTTCTTCTTTACAAGCAGCTGCTGGATGTTTGGAAGGGGGTTTGGGATATGCAAAAATGAGAGGCTAAGATGGTAAGAGGGTAAGATGGAAGTCATCTGGCAAAAGCAGAGCTCACAAAAGGGCCAGCTGAGAAAGCTCTTGCTGCCTACAACTTCAACTGCACCCCTCAAAGCAGCAGCACACACGCTGCTCTCGGCACTTTCCTTCTCAGCTCTACGCACCATCCTAAGCCTTGCCTCTCCCACACTCAGGATCCAAAGACAACGGCACCAGGGACTGCTCACACACTAAAGGCACCAGGACAAAAGGCTCACCAGCTTGGCCTTTGCATTCCCGCTGACAGCTCCACAGCTTGAACCCAGAGAACTGCCTGCTGCCAACAGCCTTTCCAATCACTCTGAGCACCTCATGACAAGGAGTGTGGGGAATGAATCTCCAGCAGCCTCCTGCCCCAGGCTGTCCCCCGGGAGCAGCCCTGCTCCAGGCCGTGACTGCCACCTGCACAGCCAAAGGACCCAGAGCCGGTGTTACACACCACGGCTGTGCCTGGCACAGAGACACCAGTGGCCACACAAGTGGCCATGGCACTGTCCACACACAGTCCCTGCTGCTGCTCCCCCAGCCGCTGGCACCAACTCCCAGCCACCCACTCCTAAAGCCACGGGGCCCACTGGGACACTGCGGGGGCTCGTGGAAGCCAGCGGCCATTGTGACACAGCGGGGCTGCACAGAGCCCACGGTGCTTTGTGACCCGTGGCTCCCAGGAGAGCCTTTGTGATGCTGGGGAACTACAAGGAAGCCTGGCTCCTCTGTGACACCACCACAGAAGCTCAGGGGAGCCCTGGAGACCGTGCTGATGCTATTGAACCTGATGCAACCCTGCCTCCTCTGTGACACCACAGAAGCTCTTGGAGCCCTGGAGACCGTGCTGATGCTATGGAACCTGATGCAACCCTGCCTCCACTGTGACACCACAGAAGCTCAGGGAGCCCTGGAGACTGTGGTGATGCTATGGAACCTGATGCAACCCTGCCTCCACTGTGACACCACAGAACCTCTGGGAGCCCTGGAGACCGTGCTGATGCTATGGAACCTGATGCAACCCTGCCTCCACTGTGACACCACAGAAGCTCGGGGAGCTCTGCAGACCGTGGGGATGCTGGCGAAGCTGACGGAACCCTGGGCACCACAGTGACGCTATGGAACCTGGTGGAACCGAGGGGCCACAGTGACACTGTGGGGCCTTTTGGAAGCAACAGGACCCTGGTGGGAAGCCACGGGATGATTAATCCTGCACGAACCTGCTCCAGGTGGGCTCCTCTCTCCCGGCTTCCACAGGTGCTGCTAGGATCCCACTCCGGCACTGGCTTGGCACGGGCTGACGGCTTCCTTTGGCAATGGCTCTGCTCCAGGATGGCATGCTGCAGAGAATGCAGGTAGATTTTGTGCTCACTCCTGGCATGCAGCTGGACAATAAAGCCTGATCCAGCCCCCCCTCAGCATATGTCCGGCTCTGGCATTGGGGCGGGGCAACTTTGGGAGCAGCCCCAGCCCTGCTCCTGCTCCCGGCTGGGCACCCAGCTGCTGGGACACAGGTGTGTCCTGATGCCACCGTCTACTCCTTTGAGAAGGGGAGGACAGAGTGCATCAGGGAGTTTGGTGTGGCTTACATGCGGCAAGGAGAAGGTGCAGCCCCAAACTGGCTTTCACTTCTAGAACCTTTTGCTATTGCGGGAGCAGCTGCTGGAGCTTTTCAACCGAGCTGCAAGAGTGAAAAGTGTGATGGCATGTCTATCTGAGAAGGAAGGTTCGGTGCCGCAGCCTGTTGTGCACAATTTATATGCTGATAAGAGAAGGGGGTGCTTTTGGAACGTTTTCCTTCCTGACACTTCTGTCTCTGTGAGCTTTAGCTGCTTGGACTCAGGGATACCGAAGGTATGTGAAAGTGACTGGGATGCGAGAATCATGTTGCACAGGGAACAGGGAAGGTCAGCAAATGTTTCCTGTCCTGGCACATCTCTCAGTCTGAACTGCAGCTGCAGATGCTTCACTTCCGCCAAGGACTCTGCCACCTTGAGAGAAGGATGCGCTCTATGGAGTTGAGAAAGAAAGTGCGTCTCACTAGCTTCTTTCCTCTACTTCATAGACAGCAAAGGGGCTATGAAAGGCAGCACTGGCTTTTTGTTCTAGGACTTCTTCTTTACAAGCAGCTGCTGGATGTTTGGAAGGGGGTTTGGGATATGCAAAAATGAGAGGCTAAGATGGTAAGAGGGTAAGATGGAAGTCATCTGGCAAAAGCAGAGCTCACAAAAGGGCCAGCTGAGAAAGCTCTTGCTGCCTACAACTTCAACTGCACCCCTCAAAGCAGCAGCACACACGCTGCTCTCGGCACTTTCCTTCTCAGCTCTACGCACCATCCTAAGCCTTGCCTCTCCCACACTCAGGATCCAAAGACAACGGCACCAGGGACTGCTCACACACTAAAGGCACCAGGACAAAAGGCTCACCAGCTTGGCCTTTGCATTCCCGCTGACAGCTCCACAGCTTGAACCCAGAGAACTGCCTGCTGCCAACAGCCTTTCCAATCACTCTGAGCACCTCATGACAAGGAGTGTGGGGAATGAATCTCCAGCAGCCTCCTGCCCCAGGCTGTCCCCCGGGAGCAGCCCTGCTCCAGGCCGTGACTGCCACCTGCACAGCCAAAGGACCCAGAGCCGGTGTTACACACCACGGCTGTGCCTGGCACAGAGACACCAGTGGCCACACAAGTGGCCATGGCACTGTCCACACACAGTCCCTGCTGCTGCTCCCCCAGCCGCTGGCACCAACTCCCAGCCACCCACTCCTAAAGCCACGGGGCCCACTGGGACACTGCGGGGGCTCGTGGAAGCCAGCGGCCATTGTGACACAGCGGGGCTGCACAGAGCCCACGGTGCTTTGTGACCCGTGGCTCCCAGGAGAGCCTTTGTGATGCTGGGGAACTACAAGGAAGCCTGGCTCCTCTGTGACACCACCACAGAAGCTCAGGGGAGCCCTGGAGACCGTGCTGATGCTATTGAACCTGATGCAACCCTGCCTCCTCTGTGACACCACAGAAGCTCTTGGAGCCCTGGAGACCGTGCTGATGCTATGGAACCTGATGCAACCCTGCCTCCACTGTGACACCACAGAAGCTCAGGGAGCCCTGGAGACTGTGGTGATGCTATGGAACCTGATGCAACCCTGCCTCCACTGTGACACCACAGAACCTCTGGGAGCCCTGGAGACCGTGCTGATGCTATGGAACCTGATGCAACCCTGCCTCCACTGTGACACCACAGAAGCTCGGGGAGCTCTGCAGACCGTGGGGATGCTGGCGAAGCTGACGGAACCCTGGGCACCACAGTGACGCTATGGAACCTGGTGGAACCGAGGGGCCACAGTGACACTGTGGGGCCTTTTGGAAGCAACAGGACCCTGGTGGGAAGCCACGGGATGATTAATCCTGCACGAACCTGCTCCAGGTGGGCTCCTCTCTCCCGGCTTCCACAGGTGCTGCTAGGATCCCACTCCGGCACTGGCTTGGCACGGGCTGACGGCTTCCTTTGGCAATGGCTCTGCTCCAGGATGGCATGCTGCAGAGAATGCAGGTAGATTTTGTGCTCACTCCTGGCATGCAGCTGGACAATAAAGCCTGATCCAGCCCCCCCTCAGCATATGTCCGGCTCTGGCATTGGGGCGGGGCAACTTTGGGAGCAGCCCCAGCCCTGCTCCTGCTCCCGGCTGGGCACCCAGCTGCTGGGACACAGGTGTGTCCTGATGCCACCGTCTACTCCTTTGAGAAGGGGAGGACAGAGTGCATCAGGGAGTTTGGTGTGGCTTACATGCGGCAAGGAGAAGGTGCAGCCCCAAACTGGCTTTCACTTCTAGAACCTTTTGCTATTGCGGGAGCAGCTGCTGGAGCTTTTCAACCGAGCTGCAAGAGTGAAAAGTGTGATGGCATGTCTATCTGAGAAGGAAGGTTCGGTGCCGCAGCCTGTTGTGCACAATTTATATGCTGATAAGAGAAGGGGGTGCTTTTGGAACGTTTTCCTTCCTGACACTTCTGTCTCTGTGAGCTTTAGCTGCTTGGACTCAGGGATACCGAAGGTATGTGAAAGTGACTGGGATGCGAGAATCATGTTGCACAGGGAACAGGGAAGGTCAGCAAATGTTTCCTGTCCTGGCACATCTCTCAGTCTGAACTGCAGCTGCAGATGCTTCACTTCCGCCAAGGACTCTGCCACCTTGAGAGAAGGATGCGCTCTATGGAGTTGAGAAAGAAAGTGCGTCTCACTAGCTTCTTTCCTCTACTTCATAGACAGCAAAGGGGCTATGAAAGGCAGCACTGGCTTTTTGTTCTAGGACTTCTTCTTTACAAGCAGCTGCTGGATGTTTGGAAGGGGGTTTGGGATATGCAAAAATGAGAGGCTAAGATGGTAAGAGGGTAAGATGGAAGTCATCTGGCAAAAGCAGAGCTCACAAAAGGGCCAGCTGAGAAAGCTCTTGCTGCCTACAACTTCAACTGCACCCCTCAAAGCAGCAGCACACACGCTGCTCTCGGCACTTTCCTTCTCAGCTCTACGCACCATCCTAAGCCTTGCCTCTCCCACACTCAGGATCCAAAGACAACGGCACCAGGGACTGCTCACACACTAAAGGCACCAGGACAAAAGGCTCACCAGCTTGGCCTTTGCATTCCCGCTGACAGCTCCACAGCTTGAACCCAGAGAACTGCCTGCTGCCAACAGCCTTTCCAATCACTCTGAGCACCTCATGACAAGGAGTGTGGGGAATGAATCTCCAGCAGCCTCCTGCCCCAGGCTGTCCCCCGGGAGCAGCCCTGCTCCAGGCCGTGACTGCCACCTGCACAGCCAAAGGACCCAGAGCCGGTGTTACACACCACGGCTGTGCCTGGCACAGAGACACCAGTGGCCACACAAGTGGCCATGGCACTGTCCACACACAGTCCCTGCTGCTGCTCCCCCAGCCGCTGGCACCAACTCCCAGCCACCCACTCCTAAAGCCACGGGGCCCACTGGGACACTGCGGGGGCTCGTGGAAGCCAGCGGCCATTGTGACACAGCGGGGCTGCACAGAGCCCACGGTGCTTTGTGACCCGTGGCTCCCAGGAGAGCCTTTGTGATGCTGGGGAACTACAAGGAAGCCTGGCTCCTCTGTGACACCACCACAGAAGCTCAGGGGAGCCCTGGAGACCGTGCTGATGCTATTGAACCTGATGCAACCCTGCCTCCTCTGTGACACCACAGAACCTCTGGGAGCCCTGGAGACCGTGCTGATGCTATGGAACCTGATGCAACCCTGCCTCCACTGTGACACCACAGAAGCTCAGGGAGCCCTGGAGACTGTGGTGATGCTATGGAACCTGATGCAACCCTGCCTCCACTGTGACACCACAGAACCTCTGGGAGCCCTGGAGACCGTGCTGATGCTATGGAACCTGATGCAACCCTGCCTCCACTGTGACACCACAGAAGCTCGGGGAGCTCTGCAGACCGTGGGGATGCTGGCGAAGCTGACGGAACCCTGGGCACCACAGTGACGCTATGGAACCTGGTGGAACCGAGGGGCCACAGTGACACTGTGGGGCCTTTTGGAAGCAACAGGACCCTGGTGGGAAGCCACGGGATGATTAATCCTGCACGAACCTGCTCCAGGTGGGCTCCTCTCTCCCGGCTTCCACAGGTGCTGCTAGGATCCCACTCCGGCACTGGCTTGGCACGGGCTCACGGCTTCCTTTGGCAATGGCTCTGCTCCAGGATGGCATGCTGCAGAGAATGCAGGTAGATTTTGTGCTCACTCCTGGCATGCAGCTGGACAATAAAGCCTGATCCAGCCCCCCCTCAGCATATGTCCGGCTCTGGCATTGGGGCGGGGCAACTTTGGGAGCAGCCCCAGCCCTGCTCCTGCTCCCGGCTGGGCACCCAGCTGCTGGGACACAGGTGTGTCCTGATGCCACCGTCTACTCCTTTGAGAAGGGGAGGACAGAGTGCATCAGGGAGTTTGGTGTGGCTTACATGCGGCAAGGAGAAGGTGCAGCCCCAAACTGGCTTTCACTTCTAGAACCTTTTGCTATTGCGGGAGCAGCTGCTGGAGCTTTTCAACCGAGCTGCAAGAGTGAAAAGTGTGATGGCATGTCTATCTGAGAAGGAAGGTTCGGTGCCGCAGCCTGTTGTGCACAATTTATATGCTGATAAGAGAAGGGGGTGCTTTTGCAACGTTTTCCTTCCTGACACTTCTGTCTCTGTGAGCTTTAGCTGCTTGGACTCAGGGGTACCGAAGGTATGTGAAAGTGACTGGGATGCGAGAATCATGTTGCACAGGGAACAGGGAAGGTCAGCAAATGTTTCCTGTCCTGGCACATCTCTCAGTCTGAACTGCAGCTGCAGATGCTTCACTTCCGCCAAGGACTCTGCCACCTTGAGAGAAGGATGCGCTCTATGGAGTTGAGAAAGAAAGTGCGTCTCACTAGCTTCTTTCCTCTACTTCATAGACAGCAAAGGGGCTATGAAAGGCAGCACTGGCTTTTTGTTCTAGGACTTCTTCTTTACAAGCAGCTGCTGGATGTTTGGAAGGGGGTTTGGGATATGCAAAAATGAGAGGCTAAGATGGTAAGAGGGTAAGATGGAAGTCATCTGGCAAAAGCAGAGCTCACAAAAGGGCCAGCTGAGAAAGCTCTTGCTGCCTACAACTTCAACTGCACCCCTCAAAGCAGCAGCACACACGCTGCTCTCGGCACTTTCCTTCTCAGCTCTACGCACCATCCTAAGCCTTGCCTCTCCCACACTCAGGATCCAAAGACAACGGCACCAGGGACTGCTCACACACTAAAGGCACCAGGACAAAAGGCTCACCAGCTTGGCCTTTGCATTCCCGCTGACAGCTCCACAGCTTGAACCCAGAGAACTGCCTGCTGCCAACAGCCTTTCCAATCACTCTGAGCACCTCATGACAAGGAGTGTGGGGAATGAATCTCCAGCAGCCTCCTGCCCCAGGCTGTCCCCCGGGAGCAGCCCTGCTCCAGGCCGTGACTGCCACCTGCACAGCCAAAGGACCCAGAGCCGGTGTTACACACCACGGCTGTGCCTGGCACAGAGACACCAGTGGCCACACAAGTGGCCATGGCACTGTCCACACACAGTCCCTGCTGCTGCTCCCCCAGCCGCTGGCACCAACTCCCAGCCACCCACTCCTAAAGCCACGGGGCCCACTGGGACACTGCGGGGGCTCGTGGAAGCCAGCGGCCATTGTGACACAGCGGGGCTGCACAGAGCCCACGGTGCTTTGTGACCCGTGGCTCCCAGGAGAGCCTTTGTGATGCTGGGGAACTACAAGGAAGCCTGCCTCCTCTGTGACACCACCACAGAAGCTCAGGGGAGCCCTGGAGACCGTGCTGATGCTATTGAACCTGATGCAACCCTGCCTCCTCTGTGACACCACAGAAGCTCTTGGAGCCCTGGAGACCGTGGTGATGCTATGGAACCTGATGCAACCCTGCCTCCTCTGTGACACCACAGAACCTCTGGGAGCCCTGGAGACCGTGCTGATGCTATGGAACCTGATGCAACCCTGCCTCCACTGTGACACCACAGAAGCTCAGGGAGCCCTGGAGACTGTGGTGATGCTATGGAACCTGATGCAACCCTGCCTCCACTGTGACACCACAGAACCTCTGGGAGCCCTGGAGACCGTGCTGATGCTATGGAACCTGATGCAACCCTGCCTCCACTGTGACACCACAGAAGCTCGGGGAGCTCTGCAGACCGTGGGGATGCTGGCGAAGCTGACGGAACCCTGGGCACCACAGTGACGCTATGGAACCTGGTGGAACCGAGGGGCCACAGTGACACTGTGGGGCCTTTTGGAAGCAACAGGACCCTGGTGGGAAGCCACGGGATGATTAATCCTGCACGAACCTGCTCCAGGTGGGCTCCTCTCTCCCGGCTTCCACAGGTGCTGCTAGGATCCCACTCCGGCACTGGCTTGGCACGGGCTCACGGCTTCCTTTGGCAATGGCTCTGCTCCAGGATGGCATGCTGCAGAGAATGCAGGTAGATTTTGTGCTCACTCCTGGCATGCAGCTGGACAATAAAGCCTGATCCAGCCCCCCCTCAGCATATGTCCGGCTCTGGCATTGGGGCGGGGCAACTTTGGGAGCAGCCCCAGCCCTGCTCCTGCTCCCGGCTGGGCACCCAGCTGCTGGGACACAGGTGTGTCCTGATGCCACCGTCTACTCCTTTGAGAAGGGGAGGACAGAGTGCATCAGGGAGTTTGGTGTGGCTTACATGCGGCAAGGAGAAGGTGCAGCCCCAAACTGGCTTTCACTTCTAGAACCTTTTGCTATTGCGGGAGCAGCTGCTGGAGCTTTTCAACCGAGCTGCAAGAGTGAAAAGTGTGATGGCATGTCTATCTGAGAAGGAAGGTTCGGTGCCGCAGCCTGTTGTGCACAATTTATATGCTGATAAGAGAAGGGGGTGCTTTTGCAACGTTTTCCTTCCTGACACTTCTGTCTCTGTGAGCTTTAGCTGCTTGGACTCAGGGATACCGAAGGTATGTGAAAGTGACTGGGATGCGAGAATCATGTTGCACAGGGAACAGGGAAGGTCAGCAAATGTTTCCTGTCCTGGCACATCTCTCAGTCTGAACTGCAGCTGCAGATGCTTCACTTCCGCCAAGGACTCTGCCACCTTGAGAGAAGGATGCGCTCTATGGAGTTGAGAAAGAAAGTGCGTCTCACTAGCTTCTTTCCTCTACTTCATAGACAGCAAAGGGGCTATGAAAGGCAGCACTGGCTTTTTGTTCTAGGACTTCTTCTTTACAAGCAGCTGCTGGATGTTTGGAAGGGGGTTTGGGATATGCAAAAATGAGAGGCTAAGATGGTAAGAGGGTAAGATGGAAGTCATCTGGCAAAAGCAGAGCTCACAAAAGGGCCAGCTGAGAAAGCTCTTGCTGCCTACAACTTCAACTGCACCCCTCAAAGCAGCAGCACACACGCTGCTCTCGGCACTTTCCTTCTCAGCTCTACGCACCATCCTAAGCCTTGCCTCTCCCACACTCAGGATCCAAAGACAACGGCACCAGGGACTGCTCACACACTAAAGGCACCAGGACAAAAGGCTCACCAGCTTGGCCTTTGCATTCCCGCTGACAGCTCCACAGCTTGAACCCAGAGAACTGCCTGCTGCCAACAGCCTTTCCAATCACTCTGAGCACCTCATGACAAGGAGTGTGGGGAATGAATCTCCAGCAGCCTCCTGCCCCAGGCTGTCCCCCAGGAGCAGCCCTGCTCCAGGCCGTGACTGCCACCTGCACAGCCAAAGGACCCAGAGCCGGTGTTACACACCACGGCTGTGCCTGGCACAGAGACACCAGTGGCCACACAAGTGGCCATGGCACTGTCCACACACAGTCCCTGCTGCTGCTCCCCCAGCCGCTGGCACCAACTCCCAGCCACCCACTCCTAAAGCCACGGGGCCCACTGGGACACTGCGGGGGCTCGTGGAAGCCAGCGGCCATTGTGACACAGCGGGGCTGCACAGAGCCCACGGTGCTTTGTGACCCGTGGCTCCCAGGAGAGCCTTTGTGATGCTGGGGAACTACAAGGAAGCCTGGCTCCTCTGTGACACCACCACAGAAGCTCAGGGGAGCCCTGGAGACCGTGCTGATGCTATTGAACCTGATGCAACCCTGCCTCCTCTGTGACACCACAGAAGCTCTTGGAGCCCTGGAGACCGTGGTGATGCTATGGAACCTGATGCAACCCTGCCTCCTCTGTGACACCACAGAACCTCTGGGAGCCCTGGAGACCGTGCTGATGCTATGGAACCTGATGCAACCCTGCCTCCACTGTGACACCACAGAAGCTCAGGGAGCCCTGGAGACTGTGGTGATGCTATGGAACCTGATGCAACCCTGCCTCCACTGTGACACCACAGAACCTCTGGGAGCCCTGGAGACCGTGCTGATGCTATGGAACCTGATGCAACCCTGCCTCCACTGTGACACCACAGAAGCTCGGGGAGCTCTGCAGACCGTGGGGATGCTGGCGAAGCTGATGGAACCCTGGGCACCACAGTGACGCTATGGAACCTGGTGGAACCGAGGGGCCACAGTGACACTGTGGGGCCTTTTGGAAGCAACAGGACCCTGGTGGGAAGCCACGGGATGATTAATCCTGCACGAACCTGCTCCAGGTGGGCTCCTCTCTCCCGGCTTCCACAGGTGCTGCTAGGATCCCACTCCGGCACTGGCTTGGCACGGGCTCACGGCTTCCTTTGGCAATGGCTCTGCTCCAGGATGGCATGCTGCAGAGAATGCAGGTAGATTTTGTGCTCACTCCTGGCATGCAGCTGGACAATAAAGCCTGATCCAGCCCCCCCTCAGCATATGTCCGGCTCTGGCATTGGGGCGGGGCAACTTTGGGAGCAGCCCCAGCCCTGCTCCTGCTCCCGGCTGGGCACCCAGCTGCTGGGACACAGGTGTGTCCTGATGCCACCGTCTACTCCTTTGAGAAGGGGAGGACAGAGTGCATCAGGGAGTTTGGTGTGGCTTACATGCGGCAAGGAGAAGGTGCAGCCCCAAACTGGCTTTCACTTCTAGAACCTTTTGCTATTGCGGGAGCAGCTGCTGGAGCTTTTCAACCGAGCTGCAAGAGTGAAAAGTGTGATGGCATGTCTATCTGAGAAGGAAGGTTCGGTGCCGCAGCCTGTTGTGCACAATTTATATGCTGATAAGAGAAGGGGGTGCTTTTGGAACGTTTTCCTTCCTGACACTTCTGTCTCTGTGAGCTTTAGCTGCTTGGACTCAGGGATACCGAAGGTATGTGAAAGTGACTGGGATGCGAGAATCATGTTGCACAGGGAACAGGGAAGGTCAGCAAATGTTTCCTGTCCTGGCACATCTCTCAGTCTGAACTGCAGCTGCAGATGCTTCACTTCCGCCAAGGACTCTGCCACCTTGAGAGAAGGATGCGCTCTATGGAGTTGAGAAAGAAAGTGTGTCTCACTAGCTTCTTTCCTCTACTTCATAGACAGCAAAGGGGCTATGAAAGGCAGCACTGGCTTTTTGTTCTAGGACTTCTTCTTTACAAGCAGCTGCTGGATGTTTGGAAGGGGGTTTGGGATATGCAAAAATGAGAGGCTAAGATGGTAAGAGGGTAAGATGGAAGTCATCTGGCAAAAGCAGAGCTCACAAAAGGGCCAGCTGAGAAAGCTCTTGCTGCCTACAACTTCAACTGCACCCCTCAAAGCAGCAGCACACACGCTGCTCTCGGCACTTTCCTTCTCAGCTCTACGCACCATCCTAAGCCTTGCCTCTCCCACACTCAGGATCCAAAGACAACGGCACCAGGGACTGCTCACACACTAAAGGCACCAGGAAAAAAGGCTCACCAGCTTGGCCTTTGCATTCCCGCTGACAGCTCCACAGCTTGAACCCAGAGAACTGCCTGCTGCCAACAGCCTTTCCAATCACTCTGAGCACCTCATGACAAGGAGTGTGGGGAATGAATCTCCAGCAGCCTCCTGCCCCAGGCTGTCCCCCGGGAGCAGCCCTGCTCCAGGCCGTGACTGCCACCTGCACAGCCAAAGGACCCAGAGCCGGTGTTACACACCACGGCTGTGCCTGACACAGAGACACCAGTGGCCACACAAGTGGCCATGGCACTGTCCACACACAGTCCCTGCTGCTGCTCCCCCAGCCGCTGGCACCAACTCCCAGCCACCCACTCCTAAAGCCACGGGGCCCACTGGGACACTGCGGGGGCTCGTGGAAGCCAGCGGCCATTGTGACACAGCGGGGCTGCACAGAGCCCACGGTGCTTTGTGACCCGTGGCTCCCAGGAGAGCCTTTGTGATGCTGGGGAACTACAAGGAAGCCTGGCTCCTCTGTGACACCACCACAGAAGCTCAGGGGAGCCCTGGAGACCGTGCTGATGCTATTGAACCTGATGCAACCCTGCCTCCTCTGTGACACCACAGAAGCTCTTGGAACCCTGGAGACCGTGGTGATGCTATGGAACCTGATGCAACCCTGCCTCCTCTGTGACACCACAGAACCTCTGGGAGCCCTGGAGACCGTGCTGATGCTATGGAACCTGATGCAACCCTGCCTCCACTGTGACACCACAGAAGCTCGGGGAGCTCTGCAGACCGTGGGGATGCTGGCGAAGCTGACGGAACCCTGGGCACCACAGTGACGCTATGGAACCTGGTGGAACCGAGGGGCCACAGTGACACTGTGGGGCCTTTTGGAAGCAACAGGACCCTGGTGGGAAGCCACGGGATGATTAATCCTGCACGAACCTGCTCCAGGTGGGCTCCTCTCTCCCGGCTTCCACAGGTGCTGCTAGGATCCCACTCCGGCACTGGCTTGGCACGGGCTGACGGCTTCCTTTGGCAATGGCTCTGCTCCAGGATGGCATGCTGCAGAGAATGCAGGTAGATTTTGTGCTCACTCCTGGCATGCAGCTGGACAATAAAGCCTGATCCAGCCCCCCCTCAGCATATGTCCGGCTCTGGCATTGGGGCGGGGCAACTTTGGGAGCAGCCCCAGCCCTGCTCCTGCTCCCGGCTGGGCACCCAGCTGCTGGGACACAGGTGTGTCCTGATGCCACCGTCTACTCCTTTGAGAAGGGGAGGACAGAGTGCATCAGGGAGTTTGGTGTGGCTTACATGCGGCAAGGAGAAGGTGCAGCCCCAAACTGGCTTTCACTTCTAGAACCTTTTGCTATTGCGGGAGCAGCTGCTGGAGCTTTTCAACCGAGCTGCAAGAGTGAAAAGTGTGATGGCATGTCTATCTGAGAAGGAAGGTTCGGTGCCGCAGCCTGTTGTGCACAATTTATATGCTGATAAGAGAAGGGGGTGCTTTTGCAACGTTTTCCTTCCTGACACTTCTGTCTCTGTGAGCTTTAGCTGCTTGGACTCAGGGATACCGAAGGTATGTGAAAGTGACTGGGATGCGAGAATCATGTTGCACAGGGAACAGGGAAGGTCAGCAAATGTTTCCTGTCCTGGCACATCTCTCAGTCTGAACTGCAGCTGCAGATGCTTCACTTCCGCCAAGGACTCTGCCACCTTGAGAGAAGGATGCGCTCTATGGAGTTGAGAAAGAAAGTGCGTCTCACTAGCTTCTTTCCTCTACTTCATAGACAGCAAAGGGGCTATGAAAGGCAGCACTGGCTTTTTGTTCTAGGACTTCTTCTTTACAAGCAGCTGCTGGATGTTTGGAAGGGGGTTTGGGATATGCAAAAATGAGAGGCTAAGATGGTAAGAGGGTAAGATGGAAGTCATCTGGCAAAAGCAGAGCTCACAAAAGGGCCAGCTGAGAAAGCTCTTGCTGCCTACAACTTCAACTGCACCCCTCAAAGCAGCAGCACACATGCTGCTCTCGGCACTTTCCTTCTCAGCTCTACGCACCATCCTAAGCCTTGCCTCTCCCACACTCAGGATCCAAAGACAACGGCACCAGGGACTGCTCACACACTAAAGGCACCAGGACAAAAGGCTCACCAGCTTGGCCTTTGCATTCCCGCTGACAGCTCCACAGCTTGAACCCAGAGAACTGCCTGCTGCCAACAGCCTTTCCAATCACTCTGAGCACCTCATGACAAGGAGTGTGGGGAATGAATCTCCAGCAGCCTCCTGCCCCAGGCTGTCCCCCGGGAGCAGCCCTGCTCCAGGCCGTGACTGCCACCTGCACAGCCAAAGGACCCAGAGCCGGTGTTACACACCACGGCTGTGCCTGGCACAGAGACACCAGTGGCCACACAAGTGGCCATGGCACTGTCCACACACAGTCCCTGCTGCTGCTCCCCCAGCCGCTGGCACCAACTCCCAGCCACCCACTCCTAAAGCCACGGGGCCCACTGGGACACTGCGGGGGCTCGTGGAAGCCAGCGGCCATTGTGACACAGCGGGGCTGCACAGAGCCCACGGTGCTTTGTGACCCGTGGCTCCCAGGAGAGCCTTTGTGATGCTGGGGAACTACAAGGAAGCCTGGCTCCTCTGTGACACCACCACAGAAGCTCAGGGGAGCCCTGGAGACCGTGCTGATGCTATGGAACCTGATGCAACCCTGCCTCCTCTGTGACACCACAGAACCTCTGGGAGCCCTGGAGACCGTGCTGATGCTATGGAACCTGATGCAACCCTGCCTCCACTGTGACACCACAGAAGCTCAGGGAGCCCTGGAGACTGTGGTGATGCTATGGAACCTGATGCAACCCTGCCTCCACTGTGACACCACAGAACCTCTGGGAGCCCTGGAGACCGTGCTGATGCTATGGAACCTGATGCAACCCTGCCTCCACTGTGACACCACAGAAGCTCGGGGAGCTCTGCAGACCGTGGGGATGCTGGCGAAGCTGATGGAACCCTGGGCACCACAGTGACGCTATGGAACCTGGTGGAACCGAGGGGCCACAGTGACACTGTGGGGCCTTTTGGAAGCAACAGGACCCTGGTGGGAAGCCACGGGATGATTAATCCTGCACGAACCTGCTCCAGGTGGGCTCCTCTCTCCCGGCTTCCACAGGTGCTGCTAGGATCCCACTCCGGCACTGGCTTGGCACGGGCTCACGGCTTCCTTTGGCAATGGCTCTGCTCCAGGATGGCATGCTGCAGAGAATGCAGGTAGATTTTGTGCTCACTCCTGGCATGCAGCTGGACAATAAAGCCTGATCCAGCCCCCCCTCAGCATATGTCCGGCTCTGGCATTGGGGCGGGGCAACTTTGGGAGCAGCCCCAGCCCTGCTCCTGCTCCCGGCTGGGCACCCAGCTGCTGGGACACAGGTGTGTCCTGATGCCACCGTCTACTCCTTTGAGAAGGGGAGGACAGAGTGCATCAGGGAGTTTGGTGTGGCTTACATGCGGCAAGGAGAAGGTGCAGCCCCAAACTGGCTTTCACTTCTAGAACCTTTTGCTATTGCGGGAGCAGCTGCTGGAGCTTTTCAACCGAGCTGCAAGAGTGAAAAGTGTGATGGCATGTCTATCTGAGAAGGAAGGTTCGGTGCCGCAGCCTGTTGTGCACAATTTATATGCTGATAAGAGAAGGGGGTGCTTTTGGAACGTTTTCCTTCCTGACACTTCTGTCTCTGTGAGCTTTAGCTGCTTGGACTCAGGGATACCGAAGGTATGTGAAAGTGACTGGGATGCGAGAATCATGTTGCACAGGGAACAGGGAAGGTCAGCAAATGTTTCCTGTCCTGGCACATCTCTCAGTCTGAACTGCAGCTGCAGATGCTTCACTTCCGCCAAGGACTCTGCCACCTTGAGAGAAGGATGCGCTCTATGGAGTTGAGAAAGAAAGTGCGTCTCACTAGCTTCTTTCCTCTACTTCATAGACAGCAAAGGGGCTATGAAAGGCAGCACTGGCTTTTTGTTCTAGGACTTCTTCTTTACAAGCAGCTGCTGGATGTTTGGAAGGGGGTTTGGGATATGCAAAAATGAGAGGCTAAGATGGTAAGAGGGTAAGATGGAAGTCATCTGGCAAAAGCAGAGCTCACAAAAGGGCCAGCTGAGAAAGCTCTTGCTGCCTACAACTTCAACTGCACCCCTCAAAGCAGCAGCACACACGCTGCTCTCGGCACTTTCCTTCTCAGCTCTACGCACCATCCTAAGCCTTGCCTCTCCCACACTCAGGATCCAAAGACAACGGCACCAGGGACTGCTCACACACTAAAGGCACCAGGACAAAAGGCTCACCAGCTTGGCCTTTGCATTCCCGCTGACAGCTCCACAGCTTGAACCCAGAGAACTGCCTGCTGCCAACAGCCTTTCCAATCACTCTGAGCACCTCATGACAAGGAGTGTGGGGAATGAATCTCCAGCAGCCTCCTGCCCCAGGCTGTCCCCCGGGAGCAGCCCTGCTCCAGGCCGTGACTGCCACCTGCACAGCCAAAGGACCCAGAGCCGGTGTTACACACCACGGCTGTGCCTGACACAGAGACACCAGTGGCCACACAAGTGGCCATGGCACTGTCCACACACAGTCCCTGCTGCTGCTCCCCCAGCCGCTGGCACCAACTCCCAGCCACCCACTCCTAAAGCCACGGGGCCCACTGGGACACTGCGGGGGCTCGTGGAAGCCAGCGGCCATTGTGACACAGCGGGGCTGCACAGAGCCCACGGTGCTTTGTGACCCGTGGCTCCCAGGAGAGCCTTTGTGATGCTGGGGAACTACAAGGAAGCCTGGCTCCTCTGTGACACCACCACAGAAGCTCAGGGGAGCCCTGGAGACCGTGCTGATGCTATTGAACCTGATGCAACCCTGCCTCCTCTGTGACACCACAGAAGCTCTTGGAACCCTGGAGACCGTGGTGATGCTATGGAACCTGATGCAACCCTGCCTCCTCTGTGACACCACAGAACCTCTGGGAGCCCTGGAGACCGTGCTGATGCTATGGAACCTGATGCAACCCTGCCTCCACTGTGACACCACAGAAGCTCGGGGAGCTCTGCAGACCGTGGGGATGCTGGCGAAGCTGACGGAACCCTGGGCACCACAGTGACGCTATGGAACCTGGTGGAACCGAGGGGCCACAGTGACACTGTGGGGCCTTTTGGAAGCAACAGGACCCTGGTGGGAAGCCACGGGATGATTAATCCTGCACGAACCTGCTCCAGGTGGGCTCCTCTCTCCCGGCTTCCACAGGTGCTGCTAGGATCCCACTCCGGCACTGGCTTGGCACGGGCTGACGGCTTCCTTTGGCAATGGCTCTGCTCCAGGATGGCATGCTGCAGAGAATGCAGGTAGATTTTGTGCTCACTCCTGGCATGCAGCTGGACAATAAAGCCTGATCCAGCCCCCCCTCAGCATATGTCCGGCTCTGGCATTGGGGCGGGGCAACTTTGGGAGCAGCCCCAGCCCTGCTCCTGCTCCCGGCTGGGCACCCAGCTGCTGGGACACAGGTGTGTCCTGATGCCACCGTCTACTCCTTTGAGAAGGGGAGGACAGAGTGCATCAGGGAGTTTGGTGTGGCTTACATGCGGCAAGGAGAAGGTGCAGCCCCAAACTGGCTTTCACTTCTAGAACCTTTTGCTATTGCGGGAGCAGCTGCTGGAGCTTTTCAACCGAGCTGCAAGAGTGAAAAGTGTGATGGCATGTCTATCTGAGAAGGAAGGTTCGGTGCCGCAGCCTGTTGTGCACAATTTATATGCTGATAAGAGAAGGGGGTGCTTTTGCAACGTTTTCCTTCCTGACACTTCTGTCTCTGTGAGCTTTAGCTGCTTGGACTCAGGGGTACCGAAGGTATGTGAAAGTGACTGGGATGCGAGAATCATGTTGCACAGGGAACAGGGAAGGTCAGCAAATGTTTCCTGTCCTGGCACATCTCTCAGTCTGAACTGCAGCTGCAGATGCTTCACTTCCGCCAAGGACTCTGCCACCTTGAGAGAAGGATGCGCTCTATGGAGTTGAGAAAGAAAGTGCGTCTCACTAGCTTCTTTCCTCTACTTCATAGACAGCAAAGGGGCTATGAAAGGCAGCACTGGCTTTTTGTTCTAGGACTTCTTCTTTACAAGCAGCTGCTGGATGTTTGGAAGGGGGTTTGGGATATGCAAAAATGAGAGGCTAAGATGGTAAGAGGGTAAGATGGAAGTCATCTGGCAAAAGCAGAGCTCACAAAAGGGCCAGCTGAGAAAGCTCTTGCTGCCTACAACTTCAACTGCACCCCTCAAAGCAGCAGCACACACGCTGCTCTCGGCACTTTCCTTCTCAGCTCTACGCACCATCCTAAGCCTTGCCTCTCCCACACTCAGGATCCAAAGACAACGGCACCAGGGACTGCTCACACACTAAAGGCACCAGGACAAAAGGCTCACCAGCTTGGCCTTTGCATTCCCGCTGACAGCTCCACAGCTTGAACCCAGAGAACTGCCTGCTGCCAACAGCCTTTCCAATCACTCTGAGCACCTCATGACAAGGAGTGTGGGGAATGAATCTCCAGCAGCCTCCTGCCCCAGGCTGTCCCCCGGGAGCAGCCCTGCTCCAGGCCGTGACTGCCACCTGCACAGCCAAAGGACCCAGAGCCGGTGTTACACACCACGGCTGTGCCTGGCACAGAGACACCAGTGGCCACACAAGTGGCCATGGCACTGTCCACACACAGTCCCTGCTGCTGCTCCCCCAGCCGCTGGCACCAACTCCCAGCCACCCACTCCTAAAGCCACGGGGCCCACTGGGACACTGCGGGGGCTCGTGGAAGCCAGCGGCCATTGTGACACAGCGGGGCTGCACAGAGCCCACGGTGCTTTGTGACCCGTGGCTCCCAGGAGAGCCTTTGTGATGCTGGGGAACTACAAGGAAGCCTGGCTCCTCTGTGACACCACCACAGAAGCTCAGGGGAGCCCTGGAGACCGTGCTGATGCTATTGAACCTGATGCAACCCTGCCTCCTCTGTGACACCACAGAACCTCTGGGAGCCCTGGAGACCGTGCTGATGCTATGGAACCTGATGCAACCCTGCCTCCACTGTGACACCACAGAAGCTCAGGGAGCCCTGGAGACTGTGGTGATGCTATGGAACCTGATGCAACCCTGCCTCCACTGTGACACCACAGAACCTCTGGGAGCCCTGGAGACCGTGCTGATGCTATGGAACCTGATGCAACCCTGCCTCCACTGTGACACCACAGAAGCTCGGGGAGCTCTGCAGACCGTGGGGATGCTGGCGAAGCTGATGGAACCCTGGGCACCACAGTGACGCTATGGAACCTGGTGGAACCGAGGGGCCACAGTGACACTGTGGGGCCTTTTGGAAGCAACAGGACCCTGGTGGGAAGCCACGGGATGATTAATCCTGCACGAACCTGCTCCAGGTGGGCTCCTCTCTCCCGGCTTCCACAGGTGCTGCTAGGATCCCACTCCGGCACTGGCTTGGCACGGGCTCACGGCTTCCTTTGGCAATGGCTCTGCTCCAGGATGGCATGCTGCAGAGAATGCAGGTAGATTTTGTGCTCACTCCTGGCATGCAGCTGGACAATAAAGCCTGATCCAGCCCCCCCTCAGCATATGTCCGGCTCTGGCATTGGGGCGGGGCAACTTTGGGAGCAGCCCCAGCCCTGCTCCTGCTCCCGGCTGGGCACCCAGCTGCTGGGACACAGGTGTGTCCTGATGCCACCGTCTACTCCTTTGAGAAGGGGAGGACAGAGTGCATCAGGGAGTTTGGTGTGGCTTACATGCGGCAAGGAGAAGGTGCAGCCCCAAACTGGCTTTCACTTCTAGAACCTTTTGCTATTGCGGGAGCAGCTGCTGGAGCTTTTCAACCGAGCTGCAAGAGTGAAAAGTGTGATGGCATGTCTATCTGAGAAGGAAGGTTCGGTGCCGCAGCCTGTTGTGCACAATTTATATGCTGATAAGAGAAGGGGGTGCTTTTGCAACGTTTTCCTTCCTGACACTTCTGTCTCTGTGAGCTTTAGCTGCTTGGACTCAGGGATACCGAAGGTATGTGAAAGTGACTGGGATGCGAGAATCATGTTGCACAGGGAACAGGGAAGGTCAGCAAATGTTTCCTGTCCTGGCACATCTCTCAGTCTGAACTGCAGCTGCAGATGCTTCACTTCCGCCAAGGACTCTGCCACCTTGAGAGAAGGATGCGCTCTATGGAGTTGAGAAAGAAAGTGCGTCTCACTAGCTTCTTTCCTCTACTTCATAGACAGCAAAGGGGCTATGAAAGGCAGCACTGGCTTTTTGTTCTAGGACTTCTTCTTTACAAGCAGCTGCTGGATGTTTGGAAGGGGGTTTGGGATATGCAAAAATGAGAGGCTAAGATGGTAAGAGGGTAAGATGGAAGTCATCTGGCAAAAGCAGAGCTCACAAAAGGGCCAGCTGAGAAAGCTCTT
>NW_027184001.1:0-27018 GCF_041296385.1 Aphelocoma coerulescens | reverse complement strand
AGCCAGGGTGCACTGAGACACAGTGGGGCCTTGTTGGAACCAAAGACACCTCTGCAAAAAGCAGGCTAGCTCATAGAAGCAAGGAGTCCATTGTTACAACGTAAAAGCTATGCAACCAAGGGACCATTGTGACACTGCGGGGCCTCATGGAACCAATTGTCCATGATGACAGTGCGGATCAAAGGAGACCATGGTGACACTGCGGAACCTGATGGAACCAAGGAGCCATTGTGACACAGTGGGGCCTCATGGAATCAAGGAGACCATTGTGACCCAGGTGTTGCATGGGAAGGCAAGGAGCCATTGTGACACTTTGGGCTTCTTCCCTTGAGCTCTGCAGCTGGCTGTCCCAGCCCAGCACACCATGTGCCACCTGCTCTCCTCAGGGCTCTGCCTGCACACAGCCCCAGGAGAAGTTTTCCTGTTTGCAAGGAAAGAATGGAAAAGCCGGAGCAGGTTTCCTAAACAACAAACCCCACTCAGGAGCCACATGCTCAGTACAGGCTGCCTGGAACGATGTCCCCTTTCTACAAGGGTCAGTGTGAGCAGGAATGAATGATCTCTGGGAGCAGAATTCTCGGAGTCTTTCCACTGAATTCTCTGTCCCTGTGTCTTGGGGTGACTTTATCATGTGTATCCCCTATTGCTGCTCTATGCCCAGAAGTGAACTTTGTGCATTTCTGTGCCTTTCAACTGAGCCTGAGAGGGGGGAGAGGAAAAAAAACCGGACAAACTTCTCAGAGCGTTTGTTCAAGGACACACATACACACTCCTCTGCATCCTGCTTGCAGCAAGAGCAGAGGGAAGCAACTTTGTTTCTTTTTAGCCAGTTTTCAGCTCCTTTTCTCTGGGGGGAGATGGAGAGTTGAACTTTGTTTTCCTGGGACTTCGGGGGTTTTTTTTCCCTTCTTCTCTTCTTGACTCTTTCAACATCAGAGCACATTGGGAGAATTTTCTCCCGAGGTGGGGGCCCTGAATGTGGGCCCATGAGCCAGCTGCAAGGAGGAGGAGAGAGACTACACCTACGGAAGTGTTGGGCTTCCTCCCCCCTGCCATGAGGTCATGGGAGAGGGGACCCTGGGGTAGAGGCATGGCCTGGGCACGGGGTCTCCCTGCTCCCTGCTCACATGTGCCCTAATCCTGTTCAGCACTGCTTATTTTGTGTTGCCCTGTGCCAGGAGGGCCCTGGTTGTGCCGTGATTGCTCAGTTCTTTGGCAGTGCCCCGCCCATGTGGCTGGAGAAGAAAGAGCTCTGAAACTTCTCTCAAGAATCGCTCCCTGTTTCTTTGCACGGGCCTCGCTGTCTATGGATGTTTCAGGAGACCCCACCGAAACACAGAAGGACTCTCAAATTATCCCAGCTTTCTCTGCACAGCGAGAGGTTTTAATATTTAGCATTGCTATCCTTTTCCTGTGTGTTTGTTAAAAAAATAGTTTTTATCTCTTTCACTTTCTTCCCAGGAAAGTTCTTTTTTCCAAAAACCTGGTGGGGGAGGGCTGGGTGTAACCTGCCTTCTATCAGAGGATATTTTCCTCCACATTTGTCCAAACCGGCACAGCCTGTCCTTTCCTGGGTCTCTGTTGCAGATGGAAGCTGCTGGTGCCATTGTCAGCTTGAAGCCCTCTTTTGATGCAAGCAGATGTTGCCAGGTGTGTTCAGCAGCTGTTGCTCAATGCTTATGCCAAGCTATTGTGTTCCTCATGGAACCAAGGAGCCATTGTGACACTGCAGGGGCTGATGGCATCAAGGAGGCAATTGTGACAGTACAGAACCTCCTAGAAACAAGGCTCCATTGTGACACCGTGGGGAATCATGGAATCAAGGAGCCCATTGTGACACGGCTGCATGGAACCAATGGTCCATGGTTACACGGCGGATTCAAGAAGAGCACGGTGACACCACGCAACATCACGGAACCATAGGTCCATTGTGACACAGCGGGGCCTCATGGAAACAAGGGGACCATTGTGGCAAAGCAGGGCCTAATGGAAGCATGGAGAGCATTGTGACACTAAGGAAACTCCTGGAACCAAGATGACCACTGGCACATAATGGAACCTCATGGAAGCAAGCATCCATGATGACTTTGGAGGGCCTCAGGGACCACAGGACCCATTGTGACACAGCAGGACCTGGTGGAACCAAGGAGCCTTTGTGATACTCCAGATCCACATGGAAGCCAGGGTGCACTGAGACACAGTGGGGCCTTGTTGGAACCAAAGACACCTCTGCAAAAAGCAGGCTAGCTCATAGAAGCAAGGAGTCCTTTGTTACAACATCAAACCTATGGAAGCAAGGGACCATTGTGACACTGCGGGGCCTCATGGAACCAATTGTCCATGATGACAGTGCGGATCAAAGGAGACCATGGTGACACTGCGGAACCTGATGGAACCAAGGAGCCATTGTGACACAGTGGGGCCTCATGGAATCAAGGAGACCATTGTGACCCAGGTGTTGCATGGGAAGGCAAGGAGCCATTGTGACACTTTGGGCTTCTTCCCTTGAGCTCTGCAGCTGGCTGTCCCAGCCCAGCACACCATGTGCCACCTGCTCTCCTCAGGGCTCTGCCTGCACACAGCCCCAGGAGAAGTTTTCCTGTTTGCAAGGAAAGAATGGAAAAGCCGGAGCAGGTTTCCTAAACAACAAACCCCACTCAGGAGCCACATGCTCAGTACAGGCTGCCTGGAACGATGTCCCCTTTCTACAAGGGTCAGTGTGAGCAGGAATGATCTCTGGGAGCAGAATTCTCGGAGTCTTTCCACTGAATTCTCTCTCCCTGTGTCTTGGGGTGACTTTATCATGTGTATCCCCTATTGCTGCTCTATGCCCAGAAGTGAACTTTGTGCATTTCTGTGCCTTTCAACTGAGCCTGAGAGGGGGGAGAGGAAAAAAACCGGACAAACTTCTCAGAGCGTTTGTTCAAGGACACACATACACACTCCTCTGCATCCTGCTTGCAGCAAGAGCAGAGGGAAGCAACTTTGTTTCTTTTTAGCCAGTTTTCAGCTCCTTTTCTCTGGGGGGAGATGGAGAGTTGAACTTTGTTTTCCTGGGACTTCGGGGGTTTTTTTTCCCTTCTTCTCTTCTTGACTCTTTCAACATCAGAGCACATTGGGAGAATTTTCTCCCGAGGTGGGGGCCCTGAATGTGGGCCCATGAGCCAGCTGCAAGGAGGAGGAGAGAGACTGCACCTACGGAAGTGTTGGGGTTCCTCCCCCCTGCCATGAGGTCATGGGAGAGGGGACCCTGGGGTAGAGGCATGGCCTGGGCACGGGGTCTCCCTGCTCCCTGCTCACATGTGCCCTAACCCTGTTCAGCACTGCTTATTTTGTGTTGCCCTGTGTGAGGAGGGCCCTGGTTGTGCCGTGATTGCTCAGTTCTTTGGCAGTGCCCCGCCCATGTGGCTGGAGAAGAAAGAGCTCTGAAACTTCTCTCAAGAATCGCTCCCTGTTTCTTTGCACGGGCCTCGCTGTCTATGGATGTTTCAGGAGACCCCACCGAAACACAGAAGGACTCTCAAATTATCCCAGCTTTCTCTGCACAGCGAGAGGTTTTAATATTTAGCATTGTTATCCTTTTCCTGTGTGTTTGTTAAAAAAGTAGTTTTTATCTCTTTCACTTTCTTCCCAGGAAAATTCTTTTTTCCCGAAGCTGGTGGGGGAGGGCTGGGTGTAACCTGCCTTCTATCAGAGGATATTTTCCTCCACATTTGTCCAAACCGGCACAGCCTGTCCTTTCCCTGGGTGTCTGTTGCAGATGGAAGCTGCTGGTGCCATTGTCAGCTTGAAGCCCTCTTTTGATGCAAGCAGATGTTGCCAGGTGTGTTCAGCAGCTGTTGCTCAATGCTTATGCCAAGCTATTGTGTTCCTCATGGAACCAAGGAGCCATTGTGACACTGCAGGGGCTGATGGCATCAAGGAGGCAATTGTGACAGTACAGAACCTCCTAGAAACAAGGCTCCATTGTGACACCGTGGGGAATCATGGAATCAAGGAGCCCATTGTGACACGGCTGCATGGAACCAATGGTCCATGGTTACACGGCGGATTCAAGAAGAGCACGGTGACACCACGCAACATCACGGAACCATAGGTCCATTGTGACACAGCGGGGCCTCATGGAAACAAGGGGACCATTGTGGCAAAGCAGGGCCTAATGGAAGCATGGAGAGCATTGTGACACTAAGGAAACTCCTGGAACCAAGATGACCACTGGCACATAATGGAACCTCATGGAAGCAAGCATCCATGATGACTTTGGAGGGCCTCAGGGACCACAGGACCCATTGTGACACAGCAGGACCTGGTGGAACCAAGGAGCCTTTGTGATACTCCAGATCCACATGGAAGCCAGGGTGCACTGAGACACAGTGGGGCCTTGTTGGAACCAAAGACACCTCTGCAAAAAGCAGGCTAGCTCATAGAAGCAAGGAGTCCTTTGTTACAACATCAAACCTATGGAAGCAAGGGACCATTGTGACACTGCGGGGCCTCATGGAACCAATTGTCCATGATGACAGTGCGGATCAAAGGAGACCATGGTGACACTGCGGAACCTGATGGAACCAAGGAGCCATTGTGACACAGTGGGGCCTCATGGAATCAAGGAGACCATTGTGACCCAGGTGTTGCATGGGAAGGCAAGGAGCCATTGTGACACTTTGGGCTTCTTCCCTTGAGCTCTGCAGCTGGCTGTCCCAGCCCAGCGCACCATGTGCCACCTGCTCTCCTCAGGGCTCTGCCTGCACACAGCCCCAGGAGAAGTTTTCCTGTTTGCAAGGAAAGAATGGAAAAGCTGGAGCAGGTTTCCTAAACAACAAACCCCACTCAGGAGCCACATGCTCAGTACAGGCTGCCTGGAACGATGTCCCCTTTCTACAAGGGTCAGTGTGAGCAGGAATGATCTCTGGGAGCAGAATTCTCGGAGTCTTTCCACTGAATTCTCTGTCCCTGTGTCTTGGGGTGACTTTATCATGTGTATCCCCTATTGCTGCTCTATGCCCAGAAGTGAACTTTGTGCATTTCTGTGCCTTTCAACTGAGCCTGAGAGGGGGGAGAGGAAAAAAAACCAGACAAACTTCTCAGAGCGTTTGTTCAAGGACACACATACACACTCCTCTGCATCCTGCTTGCAGCAAGAGCAGAGGGAAGCAACTTTGTTTCTTTTTAGCCAGTTTTCAGCTCCTTTTCTCTGGGGGGAGATGGAGAGTTGAACTTTGTTTTCCTGGGACTTCGGGGGTTTTTTTTCCCTTCTTCTCTTCTTGACTCTTTCAACATCAGAGCACATTGGGAGAATTTTCTCCCGAGGTGGGGGCCCTTGAATGTGGGCCCATGAGCCAGCTGCAAGGAGGAGGAGAGAGACTGCACCTACGGAAGTGTTGGGGTTCCTCTCCCCTGCCATGAGGTCATGGGAGAGGGGACCCTGGGGTAGAGGCATGGCCTGGGCACGGGGTCTCCCTGCTCCCTGCTCACATGTGCCCTAACCCTGTTCAGCACTGCTTATTTTGTGTTGCCCTGTGTGAGGAGGGCCCTGGTTGTGCCGTGATTGCTCAGTTCTTTGGCAGTGCCCCGCCCATGTGGCTGGAGAAGAAAGAGCTCTGAAACTTCTCTCAAGAATCGCTCCCTGTTTCTTTGCACGGGCCTCGCTGTCTATGGATGTTTCAGGAGACCCCACCGAAACACAGAAGGACTCTCAAATTATCCCAGCTTTCTCTGCACAGCGAGAGGTTTTAATATTTAGCATTGTTATCCTTTTCCTGTGTGTTTGTTAAAAAAGTAGTTTTTATCTCTTTCACTTTCTTCCCAGGAAAATTCTTTTTTCCCGAAGCTGGTGGGGGAGGGCTGGGTGTAACCTGCCTTCTATCAGAGGATATTTTCCTCCACATTTGTCCAAACCGGCACAGCCTGTCCTTTCCCTGGGTGTCTGTTGCAGATGGAAGCTGCTGGTGCCATTGTCAGCTTGAAGCCCTCTTTTGATGCAAGCAGATGTTGCCAGGTGTGTTCAGCAGCTGTTGCTCAATGCTTATGCCAAGCTATTGTGTTCCTCATGGAACCAAGGAGCCATTGTGACACTGCAGGGGCTGATGGCATCAAGGAGGCAATTGTGACAGTACAGAACCTCCTAGAAACAAGGCTCCATTGTGACACCGTGGGGAATCATGGAATCAAGGAGCCCATTGTGACACGGCTGCATGGAACCAATGGTCCATGGTTACACGGCGGATTCAAGAAGAGCACGGTGACACCACGCAACATCACGGAACCATAAGTCCATTGTGACACAGCGGGGCCTCATGGAAACAAGGGGACCATTGTGGCAAAGCAGGGCCTAATGGAAGCATGGAGAGCATTGTGACACTAAGGAAACTCCTGGAACCAAGATGACCACTGGCACATAATGGAACCTCATGGAAGCAAGCATCCATGATGACTTTGGAGGGCCTCAGGGACCACAGGACCCATTGTGACACAGCAGGACCTGGTGGAACCAAGGAGCCTTTGTGATACTCCAGATCCACATGGAAGCCAGGGTGCACTGAGACACAGTGGGGCCTTGTTGGAACCAAAGACACCTCTGCAAAAAGCAGGCTAGCTCATAGAAGCAAGGAGTCCTTTGTTACAACATCAAACCTATGGAAGCAAGGGACCATTGTGACACTGCGGGGCCTCATGGAACCAATTGTCCATGATGACAGTGCGGATCAAAGGAGACCATGGTGACACTGCGGAACCTGATGGAACCAAGGAGCCATTGTGACACAGTGGGGCCTCATGGAATCAAGGAGACCATTGTGACCCAGGTGTTGCATGGGAAGGCAAGGAGCCATTGTGACACTTTGGGCTTCTTCCCTTGAGCTCTGCAGCTGGCTGTCCCAGCCCAGCACACCATGTGCCACCTGCTCTCCTCAGGGCTCTGCCTGCACACAGCCCCAGGAGAAGTTTTCCTGTTTGCAAGGAAAGAATGGAAAAGCCGGAGCAGGTTTCCTAAACAACAAACCCCACTCAGGAGCCACATGCTCAGTACAGGCTGCCTGGAACGATGTCCCCTTTCTACAAGGGTCAGTGTGAGCAGGAATGATCTCTGGGAGCAGAATTCTCGGAGTCTTTCCACTGAATTCTCTCTCCCTGTGTCTTGGGGTGACTTTATCATGTGTATCCCCTATTGCTGCTCTATGCCCAGAAGTGAACTTTGTGCATTTCTGTGCCTTTCAACTGAGCCTGAGAGGGGGGAGAGGAAAAAAACCGGACAAACTTCTCAGAGCGTTTGTTCAAGGACACACATACACACTCCTCTGCATCCTGCTTGCAGCAAGAGCAGAGGGAAGCAACTTTGTTTCTTTTTAGCCAGTTTTCAGCTCCTTTTCTCTGGGGGGAGATGGAGAGTTGAACTTTGTTTTCCTGGGACTTCGGGGGTTTTTTTTCCCTTCTTCTCTTCTTGACTCTTTCAACATCAGAGCACATTGGGAGAATTTTCTCCCGAGGTGGGGGCCCTGAATGTGGGCCCATGAGCCAGCTGCAAGGAGGAGGAGAGAGACTGCACCTACGGAAGTGTTGGGGTTCCTCCCCCCTGCCATGAGGTCATGGGAGAGGGGACCCTGGGGTAGAGGCATGGCCTGGGCACGGGGTCTCCCTGCTCCCTGCTCACATGTGCCCTAACCCTGTTCAGCACTGCTTATTTTGTGTTGCCCTGTGTGAGGAGGGCCCTGGTTGTGCCGTGATTGCTCAGTTCTTTGGCAGTGCCCCGCCCATGTGGCTGGAGAAGAAAGAGCTCTGAAACTTCTCTCAAGAATCGCTCCCTGTTTCTTTGCACGGGCCTCGCTGTCTATGGATGTTTCAGGAGACCCCACCGAAACACAGAAGGACTCTCAAATTATCCCAGCTTTCTCTGCACAGCGAGAGGTTTTAATATTTAGCATTGTTATCCTTTTCCTGTGTGTTTGTTAAAAAAGTAGTTTTTATCTCTTTCACTTTCTTCCCAGGAAAATTCTTTTTTCCCGAAGCTGGTGGGGGAGGGCTGGGTGTAACCTGCCTTCTATCAGAGGATATTTTCCTCCACATTTGTCCAAACCGGCACAGCCTGTCCTTTCCCTGGGTGTCTGTTGCAGATGGAAGCTGCTGGTGCCATTGTCAGCTTGAAGCCCTCTTTTGATGCAAGCAGATGTTGCCAGGTGTGTTCAGCAGCTGTTGCTCAATGCTTATGCCAAGCTATTGTGTTCCTCATGGAACCAAGGAGCCATTGTGACACTGCAGGGGCTGATGGCATCAAGGAGGCAATTGTGACAGTACAGAACCTCCTAGAAACAAGGCTCCATTGTGACACCGTGGGGAATCATGGAATCAAGGAGCCCATTGTGACACGGCTGCATGGAACCAATGGTCCATGGTTACACGGCGGATTCAAGAAGAGCACGGTGACACCACGCAACATCATGGAACCGTACGTCCATTGTGACACAGCAAGGCCGCATGGAAACAAGGGGACCATTGTGGCAAAGCAGGGCCTAATGGAAGCATGGAGAGCATTGTGACACTAAGGAAACTCCTGGAACCAAGATGACCACTGGCACATAATGGAACCTCATGGAAGCAAGCATCCATGATGACTTTGGAGGGCCTCAGGGACCACAGGACCCATTGTGACACAGCAGGACCTGGTGGAACCAAGGAGCCTTTGTGATACTCCACATCCACATGGAAGCCAGGGTGCACTGAGACACAGTGGGGCCTTGTTGGAACCAAAGACACCTCTGCAAAAAGCAGGCTAGCTCATAGAAGCAAGGAGTCCTTTGTTACAACGTAAAAGCTATGCAACCAAGGGACCATTGTGACACTGCGGGGCCTCATGGAACCAATTGTCCATGATGACAGTGCGGATCAAAGGAGACCATGGTGACACTGCGGAACCTGATGGAACCAAGGAGCCATTGTGACACAGTGGGGCCTCATGGAATCAAGGAGACCATTGTGACCCAGGTGTTGCATGGGAAGGCAAGGAGCCATTGTGACACTTTGGGCTTCTTCCCTTGAGCTCTGCAGCTGGCTGTCCCAGCCCAGCGCACCATGTGCCACCTGCTCTCCTCAGGGCTCTGCCTGCACACAGCCCCAGGAGAAGTTTTCCTGTTTGCAAGGAAAGAATGGAAAAGCCGGAGCAGGTTTCCTAAACAACAAACCCCACTCAGGAGCCACATGCTCAGTACAGGCTGCCTGGAACGATGTCCCCTTTCTACAAGGGTCAGTGTGAGCAGGAATGAATGATCTCTGGGAGCAGAATTCTCGGAGTCTTTCCACTGAATTCTCTGTCCCTGTGTCTTGGGGTGACTTTATCATGTGTATCCCCTATTGCTGCTCTATGCCCAGAAGTGAACTTTGTGCATTTCTGTGCCTTTCAACTGAGCCTGAGAGGGGGGAGAGGAAAAAAAACCGGACAAACTTCTCAGAGCGTTTGTTCAAGGACACACATACACACTCCTCTGCATCCTGCTTGCAGCAAGAGCAGAGGGAAGCAACTTTGTTTCTTTTTAGCCAGTTTTCAGCTCCTTTTCTCTGGGGGGAGATGGAGAGTTGAACTTTGTTTTCCTGGGACTTCGGGGGTTTTTTTTCCCTTCTTCTCTTCTTGACTCTTTCAACATCAGAGCACATTGGGAGAATTTTCTCCCGAGGTGGGGGCCCTGAATGTGGGCCCATGAGCCAGCTGCAAGGAGGAGGAGAGAGACTACACCTACGGAAGTGTTGGGGTTCCTCCCCCCTGCCATGAGGTCATGGGAGAGGGGACCCTGGGGTAGAGGCATGGCCTGGGCACGGGGTCTCCCTGCTCCCTGCTCACATGTGCCCTAATCCTGTTCAGCACTGCTTATTTTGTGTTGCCCTGTGCCAGGAGGGCCCTGGTTGTGCCGTGATTGCTCAGTTCTTTGGCAGTGCCCCGCCCATGTGGCTGGAGAAGAAAGAGCTCTGAAACTTCTCTCAAGAATCGCTCCCTGTTTCTTTGCACGGGCCTCGCTGTCTATGGATGTTTCAGGAGACCCCACCGAAACACAGAAGGACTCTCAAATTATCCCAGCTTTCTCTGCACAGCGAGAGGTTTTAATATTTAGCATTGTTATCCTTTTCCTGTGTGTTTGTTAAAAAAGTAGTTTTTATCTCTTTCACTTTCTTCCCAGGAAAGTTCTTTTTTCCAAAAACCTGGTGGGGGAGGGCTTGGTGTAACCTGCCTTCTATCAGAGGATATTTTCCTCCACATTTGTCCAAACCGGAACAGCCTGTCCTTTCCCTGGGTGTCTGTTGCAGATGGAAGCTGCTGGTGCCATTGTCAGCTTGAAGCCCTCTTTTGATGCAAGCAGATGTTGCCAGGTGTGTTCAGCAGCTGTTGCTCAATGCTTATGCCAAGCTATTGTGTTCCTCATGGAACCAAGGAGCCATTGTGACACTGCAGGGGCTGATGGCATCAAGGAGGCAATTGTGACAGTACAGAACCTCCTAGAAACAAGGCTCCATTGTGACACCGTGGGGAATCATGGAATCAAGGAGCCCATTGTGACACGGCTGCATGGAACCAATGGTCCATGGTTACACGGCGGATTCAAGAAGAGCACGGTGACACCACGCAACATCATGGAACCGTACGTCCATTGTGACACAGCAAGGCCGCATGGAAACAAGGGGACCATTGTGGCAAAGCAGGGCCTAATGGAAGCATGGAGAGCATTGTGACACTAAGGAAACTCCTGGAACCAAGATGACCACTGGCACATAATGGAACCTCATGGAAGCAAGCATCCATGATGACTTTGGAGGGCCTCAGGGACCACAGGACCCATTGTGACACAGCAGGACCTGGTGGAACCAAGGAGCCTTTGTGATACTCCAGATCCACATGGAAGCCAGGGTGCACTGAGACACAGTGGGGCCTTGTTGGAACCAAAGACACCTCTGCAAAAAGCAGGCTAGCTCATAGAAGCAAGGAGTCCATTGTTACAACGTAAAAGCTATGCAACCAAGGGACCATTGTGACACTGCGGGGCCTCATGGAACCAATTGTCCATGATGACAGTGCGGATCAAAGGAGACCATGGTGACACTGCGGAACCTGATGGAACCAAGGAGCCATTGTGACACAGTGGGGCCTCATGGAATCAAGGAGACCATTGTGACCCAGGTGTTGCATGGGAAGGCAAGGAGCCATTGTGACACTTTGGGCTTCTTCCCTTGAGCTCTGCAGCTGGCTGTCCCAGCCCAGCGCACCATGTGCCACCTGCTCTCCTCAGGGCTCTGCCTGCACACAGCCCCAGGAGAAGTTTTCCTGTTTGCAAGGAAAGAATGGAAAAGCCGGAGCAGGTTTCCTAAACAACAAACCCCACTCAGGAGCCACATGCTCAGTACAGGCTGCCTGGAACGATGTCCCCTTTCTACAAGGGTCAGTGTGAGCAGGAATGAATGATCTCTGGGAGCAGAATTCTCGGAGTCTTTCCACTGAATTCTCTGTCCCTGTGTCTTGGGGTGACTTTATCATGTGTATCCCCTATTGCTGCTCTATGCCCAGAAGTGAACTTTGTGCATTTCTGTGCCTTTCAACTGAGCCTGAGAGGGGGGAGAGGAAAAAAAACCGGACAAACTTCTCAGAGCGTTTGTTCAAGGACACACATACACACTCCTCTGCATCCTGCTTGCAGCAAGAGCAGAGGAAGCAACTTTGTTTCTTTTTAGCCAGTTTTCAGCTCCTTTTCTCTGGAGGGAGATGGAGAGTTGAACTTTGTTTTCCTGGGACTTCGGGGGTTTTTTTTCCCTTCTTCTCTTCTTGACTCTTTCAACATCAGAGCACATTGGGAGAATTTTCTCCCGAGGTGGGGGCCCTGAATGTGGGCCCATGAGCCAGCTGCAAGGAGGAGGAGAGAGACTACACCTACGGAAGTGTTGGGGTTCCTCCCCCCTGCCATGAGGTCATGGGAGAGGGGACCCTGGGGTAGAGGCATGGCCTGGGCACGGGGGGTCTCCCTGCTCCCTGCTCACATGTGCCCTAATCCTGTTCAGCACTGCTTATTTTGTGTTGCCCTGTGCCAGGAGGGCCCTGGTTGTGCTGTGATTGCTCAGTTCTTTGGCAGTGCCCCGCCCATGTGGCTGGAGAAGAAAGAGCTCTGAAACTTCTCTCAAGAATCGCTCCCTGTTTCTTTGCACGGGCCTCGCTGTCTATGGATGTTTCAGGAGACCCCACCGAAACACAGAAGGACTCTCAAATTATCCCAGCTTTCTCTGCACAGCGAGAGGTTTTAATATTTAGCATTGTTATCCTTTTCCTGTGTGTTTGTTAAAAAAGTAGTTTTTATCTCTTTCACTTTCTTCCCAGGAAAATTCTTTTTTCCCGAACCTGGTGGGGGAGGGCTGGGTGTAACCTGCCTTCTATCAGAGGATATTTTCCTCCACATTTGTCCAAACCGGCACAGCCTGTCCTTTCCCTGGGTGTCTGTTGCAGATGGAAGCTGCTGGTGCCATTGTCAGCTTGAAGCCCTCTTTTGATGCAAGCAGATGTTGCCAGGTGTGTTCAGCAGCTGTTGCTCAATGCTTATGCCAAGCTATTGTGTTCCTCATGGAACCAAGGAGCCATTGTGACACTGCAGGGGCTGATGGCATCAAGGAGGCAATTGTGACAGTACAGAACCTCCTAGAAACAAGGCTCCATTGTGACACCGTGGGGAATCATGGAATCAAGGAGCCCATTGTGACACGGCTGCATGGAACCAATGGTCCATGGTTACACGGCGGATTCAAGAAGAGCACGGTGACACCACGCAACATCATGGAACCGTACGTCCATTGTGACACAGCAAGGCCGCATGGAAACAAGGGGACCATTGTGGCAAAGCAGGGCCTAATGGAAGCCTGGAGAGCATTGTGACATTGTGGGGAATCATGGAAACATGGAGAGCATTGTGACACTAAGGAAACTCCTGGAACCAAGATGACCACTGGCACATAATGGAACCTCATGGAAGCAAGCCTCCACAATGACTTTGGAGGGCCTCAGGGACCACAGGACCCATTGTGACACAGCAGGACCTGGTGGAACCAAGGAGCCTTTGTGATACTCCACATCCACATGGAAGCCAGGGTGCACTGAGACACAGCGGGGCCTTGTTGGAACCAAAGACACCTCTGCAAAAAGCAGGCTAGCTCATTGAAGCAAGGAGTCCATTGTTACACCATCAAACCTATGGAAGCAAGGGACCATTGTGACACTGCGGGGCCTCATGGAACCAATTGTCCATGATGACAGTGCGGATCAAAGGAGACCATGGTGACACTGCGGAACCTGATGGAACCAAGGAGCCATTGTGACACAGTGGGGCCTCATGGAATCAAGGAGACCATTGTGACCCAGGTGTTGCATGGGAAGGCAAGGAGCCATTGTGACACTTTGGGCTTCTTCCCTTGAGCTCTGCAGCTGGCTGTCCCAGCCCAGCGCACCATGTGCCACCTGCTCTCCTCAGGGCTCTGCCTGCACACAGCCCCAGGAGAAGTTTTCCTGTTTGCAAGGAAAGAATGGAAAAGCCGGAGCAGGTTTCCTAAACAACAAACCCCACTCAGGAGCCACATGCTCAGTACAGGCTGCCTGGAACGATGTCCCCTTTCTACAAGGGTCAGTGTGAGCAGGAATGAATGATCTCTGGGAGCAGAATTCTTGGAGTCTTTCCACTGAATTCTCTGTCCCTGTGTCTTGGGGTGACTTTATTGTGTGTATCCCCTATTGCTGCTCTATGCCCAGAAGTGAACTTTGTGCGTTTCTGTGCCTTTCAACTGAGCCTGAGAGGGGGGAGAGGAAAAAAAACCGGACAAACTTCTCAGAGCGTTTGTTCAAGGACACACATACACACTCCTCTGCATCCTGCTTGCAGCAAGAGCAGAGGAAGCAACTTTGTTTCTTTTTAGCCAGTTTTCAGCTCCTTTTCTCTGGGGGGAGATGGAGAGTTGAACTTTGTTTTCCTGGGACTTCGGGGGTTTTTTTTCCCTTCTTCTCTTCTTGACTCTTTCAACATCAGAGCACATTGGGAGAATTTTCTCCCGAGGTGGGGGCCCTGAATGTGGGCCCATGAGCCAGCTGCAAGGAGGAGGAGAGAGACTACACCTACGGAAGTGTTGGGGTTCCTCCCCCCTGCCATGAGGTCATGGGAGAGGGGACCCTGGGGTAGAGGCATGGCCTGGGCACGGGGTCTCCCTGCTCCCTGCTCACATGTGCCCTAATCCTGTTCAGCACTGCTTATTTTGTGTTGCCTTGTGCGAGGAGGGCCCTGGTTGTGCTGTGATTGCTCAGTTCTTTGGCAGTGCCCCGCCCATGTGGCTGGAGAAGAAAGAGCTCTGAAACTTCTCTCAAGAATCGCTCCCTGTTTCTTTGCACGGGCCTCGCTGTCTATGGATGTTTCAGGAGACCCCACCGAAACACAGAAGGACTCTCAAATTATCCCAGGTTTCTCTCCACAGCGAGAGCTTTTAATATTTAGCATTGGTATCCTTTTCCTGTGTGTTTGTTAAAAAAATAGGTTTTATCTCTTTCACTTTCTTCCCAGGAAAATTCTTTTTTCCCAAACCTGGTGGGGGAGGGCTGGGTGTAACCTGCCTTCTATCAGAGGATATTTTCCTCCACATTTGTCCAAACCGGCACAGCCTGTCCTTTCCTGGCTCTCTGTTGCAGATGGAAGCTGCTGGTGCCATTGTCAGCTTGAAGCCCTCTTTTGATGCAAGCAGATGTTGCCAGGTGTGTTCAGCAGCTGTTGCTCAATGCTTATGCCAAGCTATTGTGTTCCTCATGGAACCAAGGAGCCATTGTGACACTGCAGGGGCTGATGGCATCAAGGAGACAATTGTGACAGTACAGAACCTCCTAGAAACAAGGCTCCATTGTGACACCGTGGGGAATCATGGAATCAAGGAGCCCATTGTGACACGGCTGCATGGAACCAATGGTCCATGGTTACACTGCGGATTCAAGAAGAGCACGGTGACACCACGCAACATCACGGAACCATAGGTCCATTGTGACACAGCGGGGCCTCATGGAAACAAGGGGACCATTGTGGCAAAGCAGGGCCTAATGGAAGCATGGAGAGCATTGTGACACTAAGGAAACTCCTGGAACCAAGATGACCACTGGCACATAATGGAACCTCATGGAAGCAAGCCTCCACAATGACTTTGGAGGGCCTCAGGGACCACAGGACCCATTGTGACACAGCAGGACCTGGTGGAACCAAGGAGCCTTTGTGATACTCCACATCCACATGGAAGCCAGGGTGCACTGAGACACAGCGGGGCCTTGTTGGAACCAAAGACACCTCTGCAAAAAGCAGGCTAGCTCATTGAAGCAAGGAGTCCATTGTTACACCATCAAACCTATGGAAGCAAGGGACCATTGTGACACTGCGGGGCCTCATGGAACCAATTGTCCATGATGACAGTGCGGATCAAAGGAGACCATGGTGACACTGCGGAACCTGATGGAACCAAGGAGCCATTGTGACACAGTGGGGCCTCATGGAATCAAGGAGACCATTGTGACCCAGGTGTTGCATGGGAAGGCAAGGAGCCATTGTGACACTTTGGGCTTCTTCCCTTGAGCTCTGCAGCTGGCTGTCCCAGCCCAGCACACCATGTGCCACCTGCTCTCCTCAGGGCTCTGCCTGCACACAGCCCCAGGAGAAGTTTTCCTGTTTGCAAGGAAAGAATGGAAAAGCCGGAGCAGGTTTCCTAAACAACAAACCCCACTCAGGAGCCACATGCTCAGTACAGGCTGCCTGGAACGATGTCCCCTTTCTACAAGGGTCAGTGTGAGCAGGAATGAATGATCTCTGGGAGCAGAATTCTCGGAGTCTTTCCACTGAATTCTCTGTCCCTGTGTCTTGGGGTGACTTTATTGTGTGTATCCCCTATTGCTGCTCTATGCCCAGAAGTGAACTTTGTGCGTTTCTGTGCCTTTCAACTGAGCCTGAGAGGGGGGAGAGGAAAAAAACCGGACAAACTTCTCAGAGCATTTTTTCAAGGACACACATACACACTCCTCTGCATCCTGCTTGCAGCAAGAGCAGAGGAAGCAACTTTGTTTCTTTTTAGCCAGTTTTCAGCTCCTTTTCTCTGGGGGGAGATGGAGAGTTGAACTTTGTTTTCCTGGGACTTCGGGGGTTTTTTTTCCCTTCTTCTCTTCTTGACTCTTTCAACATCAGAGCACATTGGGAGAATTTTCTCCCGAGGTGGGGGCCCTGAATGTGGGCCCATGAGCCAGCTGCAAGGAGGAGGAGAGAGACTACACCTACGGAAGTGTTGGGGTTCCTCCCCCCTGCCATGCGGTCATGGGAGAGGGGACCCTGGGGTAGAGGCATGGCCTGGGCACGGGGGTCTCCCTGCTCCCTGCTCACATGTGCCCTAATCCTGTTCAGCACTGCTTATTTTGTGTTGCCCTGTGCGAGGAGGGCCCTGGTTGTGCTGTGATTGCTCAGTTCTTTGGCAGTGCCCCGCCCATGTGGCTGGAGAAGAAAGAGCTCTGAAACTTCTCTCAAGAATCGCTCCCTGTTTCTTTGCACGGGCCTCGCTGTCTATGGATGTTTCAGGAGACCCCACCGAAACACAGAAGGACTCTCAAATTATCCCAGCTTTCTCTGCACAGCGAGAGCTTTTAATATTTAGCATTGTTATCCTTTTCCTGTGTGTTTGTTAAAAAAATAGTTTTTATCTCTTTCACTTTCTTCCCAGGAAAGTTCTTTTTTCCAAAAACCTGGTGGGGGAGGGCTGGGTGTAACCTGCCTTCTATCAGAGGATATTTTCCTCCACATTTGTCCAAACCGGCACAGCCTGTCCTTTCCTGGGTCTCTGTTGCAGATGGAAGCTGCTGGTGCCATTGTCAGCTTGAAGCCCTCTTTTGATGCAAGCAGATGTTGCCAGGTGTGTTCAGCAGCTGTTGCTCAATGCTTATGCCAAGCTATTGTGTTCCTCATGGAACAAAGGAGCCATTGTGACACTGCAGGGGCTGATGGCATCAAGGAGACAATTGTGACAGTACAGAACCTCCTAGAAACAAGGCTCCATTGTGACACCGTGGGGAATCATGGAATCAAGGAGCCCATTGTGACACGCCGCATGGAACCAATGGTCCATGGTTACACGGCGGATTCAAGAAGAGCACGGTGACACCACGCAACATCATGGAACCATAGCTCCATTGTGACACAGCGGGGCCTCATGGAAACAAGGGGACCATTGTGGCAAAGCAGGGCCTAATGGAAGCATGGAGAGCATTGTGACACTAAGGAAACTCCTGGAACCAAGATGACCACTGGCACATAATGGAACCTCATGGAAGCAAGCCTCCACAATGACTTTGGAGGGCCTCAGGGACCACAGGACCCATTGTGACACAGCAGGACCTGGTGGAACCAAGGAGCCTTTGTGATACTCCACATCCACATGGAAGCCAGGGTGCACTGAGACACAGCGGGGCCTTGTTGGAACCAAAGACACCTCTGCAAAAAGCAGGCTAGCTCATTGAAGCAAGGAGTCCATTGTTACACCATCAAACCTATGGAAGCAAGGGACCATTGTGACACTGCGGGGCCTCATGGAACCAATTGTCCATGATGACAGTGCGGATCAAAGGAGACCATGGTGACACTGCGGAACCTGATGGAACCAAGGAGCCATTGTGACACAGTGGGGCCTCATGGAATCAAGGAGACCATTGTGACCCAGGTGTTGCATGTGAAGGCAAGGAGCCATTGTGACACTTTGGGCTTCTTCCCTTGAGCTCTGCAGCTGGCTGTCCCAGCCCAGCGCACCATGTGCCACCTGCTCTCCTCAGGGCTCTGCCTGCACACAGCCCCAGGAGAAGTTTTCCTGTTTGCAAGGAAAGAATGGAAAAGCCGGAGCAGGTTTCCTAAACAACAAACCCCACTCAGGAGCCACATGCTCAGTACAGGCTGCCTGGAACGATGTCCCCTTTCTACAAGGGTCAGTGTGAGCAGGAATGAATGATCTCTGGGAGCAGAATTCTCGGAGTCTTTCCACTGAATTCTCTGTCCCTGTGTCTTGGGGTGACTTTATTGTGTGTATCCCCTATTGCTGCTCTATGCCCAGAAGTGAACTTTGTGCGTTTCTGTGCCTTTCAACTGAGCCTGAGAGGGGGGAGAGGAAAAAAAACCGGACAAACTTCTCAGAGCGTTTGTTCAAGGACACACATACACACTCCTCTGCATCCTGCTTGCAGCAAGAGCAGAGGAAGCAACTTTGTTTCTTTTTAGCCAGTTTTCAGCTCCTTTTCTCTGGGGGGAGATGGAGAGTTGAACTTTGTTTTCCTGGGACTTCGGGGGTTTTTTTTCCCTTCTTCTCTTCTTGACTCTTTCAACATCAGAGCACATTGGGAGAATTTTCTCCCGAGGTGGGGGCCCTGAATGTGGGCCCACGAGCCAGCTGCAAGGAGGAGGAGAGAGACTACACCTACGGAAGTGTTGGGGTTCCTCCCCCCTGCCATGCGGTCATGGGAGAGGGGACCCTGGGGTAGAGGCATGGCCTGGGCACGGGGGTCTCCCTGCTCCCTGCTCACATGTGCCCTAATCCTGTTCAGCACTGCTTATTTTGTGTTGCCTTGTGCGAGGAGGGCCCTGGTTGTGCCGTGATTGCTCAGTTCTTTGGCAGTGCCCCGCCCATTTGGCTGGAGAAGAAAGAGCTCTGAAACTTCTCTCAAGAATCGCTCCCTGTTTCTTTGCACGGGCCTTGCTGTCTATGGATGTTTCAGGAGACCCCACCGAAACACGGAAGGACTCTCAAATTATCCCAGGTTTCTCTCCACAGCGAGAGCTTTTAATATTTAGCATTGGTATCCTTTTCCTGTGTGTTTGTTAAAAAAATAGGTTTTATCTCTTTCACTTTCTTCCCAGGAAAATTCTTTTTTCCCAAACCTGGTGGGGGAGGGCTGGGTGTAACCTGCCTTCTATCAGAGGATATTTTCCTCCACATTTGTCCAAACCGGCACAGCCTGTCCTTTCCTGGCTCTCTGTTGCAGATGGAAGCTGCTGGTGCCATTGTCAGCTTGAAGCCCTCTTTTGATGCAAGCAGATGTTGCCAGGTGTGTTCAGCAGCTGTTGCTCAATGCTTATGCCAAGCTATTGTGTTCCTCATGGAACCAAGGAGCCATTGTGACACTGCAGGGGCTGATGGCATCAAGGAGACAATTGTGACAGTACAGAACCTCCTAGAAACAAGGCTCCATTGTGACACCGTGGGGAATCATGGAATCAAGGAGCCCATTGTGACACGGCTGCATGGAACCAATGGTCCATGGTTACACTGCGGATTCAAGAAGAGCACGGTGACACCACGCAACATCACGGAACCATAGGTCCATTGTGACACAGCGGGGCCTCATGGAAACAAGGGGACCATTGTGGCAAAGCAGGGCCTAATGGAAGCATGGAGAGCATTGTGACACTAAGGAAACTCCTGGAACCAAGATGACCACTGGCACATAATGGAACCTCATGGAAGCAAGCCTCCACAATGACTTTGGAGGGCCTCAGGGACCACAGGACCCATTGTGACACAGCAGGACCTGGTGGAACCAAGGAGCCTTTGTGATACTCCACATCCACATGGAAGCCAGGGTGCACTGAGACACAGCGGGGCCTTGTTGGAACCAAAGACACCTCTGCAAAAAGCAGGCTAGCTCATTGAAGCAAGGAGTCCATTGTTACACCATCAAACCTATGGAAGCAAGGGACCATTGTGACACTGCGGGGCCTCATGGAACCAATTGTCCATGATGACAGTGCGGATCAAAGGAGACCATGGTGACACTGCGGAACCTGATGGAACCAAGGAGCCATTGTGACACAGTGGGGCCTCATGGAATCAAGGAGACCATTGTGACCCAGGTGTTGCATGGGAAGGCAAGGAGCCATTGTGACACTTTGGGCTTCTTCCCTTGAGCTCTGCAGCTGGCTGTCCCAGCCCAGCACACCATGTGCCACCTGCTCTCCTCAGGGCTCTGCCTGCACACAGCCCCAGGAGAAGTTTTCCTGTTTGCAAGGAAAGAATGGAAAAGCCGGAGCAGGTTTCCTAAACAACAAACCCCACTCAGGAGCCACATGCTCAGTACAGGCTGCCTGGAACGATGTCCCCTTTCTACAAGGGTCAGTGTGAGCAGGAATGAATGATCTCTGGGAGCAGAATTCTCGGAGTCTTTCCACTGAATTCTCTGTCCCTGTGTCTTGGGGTGACTTTATTGTGTGTATCCCCTATTGCTGCTCTATGCCCAGAAGTGAACTTTGTGCGTTTCTGTGCCTTTCAACTGAGCCTGAGAGGGGGGAGAGGAAAAAAACCGGACAAACTTCTCAGAGCATTTTTTCAAGGACACACATACACACTCCTCTGCATCCTGCTTGCAGCAAGAGCAGAGGAAGCAACTTTGTTTCTTTTTAGCCAGTTTTCAGCTCCTTTTCTCTGGGGGGAGATGGAGAGTTGAACTTTGTTTTCCTGGGACTTCGGGGGTTTTTTTTCCCTTCTTCTCTTCTTGACTCTTTCAACATCAGAGCACATTGGGAGAATTTTCTCCCGAGGTGGGGGCCCTGAATGTGGGCCCATGAGCCAGCTGCAAGGAGGAGGAGAGAGACTACACCTACGGAAGTGTTGGGGTTCCTCCCCCCTGCCATGCGGTCATGGGAGAGGGGACCCTGGGGTAGAGGCATGGCCTGGGCACGGGGGTCTCCCTGCTCCCTGCTCACATGTGCCCTAATCCTGTTCAGCACTGCTTATTTTGTGTTGCCCTGTGCGAGGAGGGCCCTGGTTGTGCTGTGATTGCTCAGTTCTTTGGCAGTGCCCCGCCCATGTGGCTGGAGAAGAAAGAGCTCTGAAACTTCTCTCAAGAATCGCTCCCTGTTTCTTTGCACGGGCCTCGCTGTCTATGGATGTTTCAGGAGACCCCACCGAAACACAGAAGGACTCTCAAATTATCCCAGCTTTCTCTGCACAGCGAGAGCTTTTAATATTTAGCATTGGTATCCTTTTCCTGTGTGTTTGTTAAAAAAATAGTTTTTATCTCTTTCACTTTCTTCCCAGGAAAGTTCTTTTTTCCAAAAACCTGGTGGGGGAGGGCTGGGTGTAACCTGCCTTCTATCAGAGGATATTTTCCTCCACATTTGTCCAAACCGGCACAGCCTGTCCTTTCCTGGGTCTCTGTTGCAGATGGAAGCTGCTGGTGCCATTGTCAGCTTGAAGCCCTCTTTTGATGCAAGCAGATGTTGCCAGGTGTGTTCAGCAGCTGTTGCTCAATGCTTATGCCAAGCTATTGTGTTCCTCATGGAACAAAGGAGCCATTGTGACACTGCAGGGGCTGATGGCATCAAGGAGACAATTGTGACAGTACAGAACCTCCTAGAAACAAGGCTCCATTGTGACACCGTGGGGAATCATGGAATCAAGGAGCCCATTGTGACACGCCGCATGGAACCAATGGTCCATGGTTACACGGCGGATTCAAGAAGAGCACGGTGACACCACGCAACATCACGGAACCATAGGTCCATTGTGACACAGCGGGGCCTCATGGAAACAAGGGGACCATTGTGGCAAAGCAGGGCCTAATGGAAGCATGGAGAGCATTGTGACACTAAGGAAACTCCTGGAACCAAGATGACCACTGGCACATAATGGAACCTCATGGAAGCAAGCCTCCACAATGACTTTGGAGGGCCTCAGGGACCACAGGACCCATTGTGACACAGCAGGACCTGGTGGAACCAAGGAGCCTTTGTGATACTCCACATCCACATGGAAGCCAGGGTGCACTGAGACACAGCGGGGCCTTGTTGGAACCAAAGACACCTCTGCAAAAAGCAGGCTAGCTCATTGAAGCAAGGAGTCCATTGTTACACCATCAAACCTATGGAAGCAAGGGACCATTGTGACACTGCGGGGCCTCATGGAACCAATTGTCCATGATGACAGTGCGGATCAAAGGAGACCATGGTGACACTGCGGAACCTGATGGAACCAAGGAGCCATTGTGACACAGTGGGGCCTCATGGAATCAAGGAGACCATTGTGACCCAGGTGTTGCATGGGAAGGCAAGGAGCCATTGTGACACTTTGGGCTTCTTCCCTTGAGCTCTGCAGCTGGCTGTCCCAGCCCAGCACACCATGTGCCACCTGCTCTCCTCAGGGCTCTGCCTGCACACAGCCCCAGGAGAAGTTTTCCTGTTTGCAAGGAAAGAATGGAAAAGCCGGAGCAGGTTTCCTAAACAACAAACCCCACTCAGGAGCCACATGCTCAGTACAGGCTGCCTGGAACGATGTCCCCTTTCTACAAGGGTCAGTGTGAGCAGGAATGAATGATCTCTGGGAGCAGAATTCTCGGAGTCTTTCCACTGAATTCTCTGTCCCTGTGTCTTGGGGTGACTTTATTGTGTGTATCCCCTATTGCTGCTCTATGCCCAGAAGTGAACTTTGTGCGTTTCTGTGCCTTTCAACTGAGCCTGAGAGGGGGGAGAGGAAAAAAACCGGACAAACTTCTCAGAGCATTTTTTCAAGGACACACATACACACTCCTCTGCATCCTGCTTGCAGCAAGAGCAGAGGAAGCAACTTTGTTTCTTTTTAGCCAGTTTTCAGCTCCTTTTCTCTGGGGGGAGATGGAGAGTTGAACTTTGTTTTCCTGGGACTTCGGGGGTTTTTTTTCCCTTCTTCTCTTCTTGACTCTTTCAACATCAGAGCACATTGGGAGAATTTTCTCCCGAGGTGGGGGCCCTGAATGTGGGCCCATGAGCCAGCTGCAAGGAGGAGGAGAGAGACTACACCTACGGAAGTGTTGGGGTTCCTCCCCCCTGCCATGCGGTCATGGGAGAGGGGACCCTGGGGTAGAGGCATGGCCTGGGCACGGGGGTCTCCCTGCTCCCTGCTCACATGTGCCCTAATCCTGTTCAGCACTGCTTATTTTGTGTTGCCCTGTGCGAGGAGGGCCCTGGTTGTGCTGTGATTGCTCAGTTCTTTGGCAGTGCCCCGCCCATGTGGCTGGAGAAGAAAGAGCTCTGAAACTTCTCTCAAGAATCGCTCCCTGTTTCTTTGCACGGGCCTCGCTGTCTATGGATGTTTCAGGAGACCCCACCGAAACACAGAAGGACTCTCAAATTATCCCAGCTTTCTCTGCACAGCGAGAGCTTTTAATATTTAGCATTGTTATCCTTTTCCTGTGTGTTTGTTAAAAAAATAGTTTTTATCTCTTTCACTTTCTTCCCAGGAAAGTTCTTTTTTCCAAAAACCTGGTGGGGGAGGGCTGGGTGTAACCTGCCTTCTATCAGAGGATATTTTCCTCCACATTTGTCCAAACCGGCACAGCCTGTCCTTTCCTGGGTCTCTGTTGCAGATGGAAGCTGCTGGTGCCATTGTCAGCTTGAAGCCCTCTTTTGATGCAAGCAGATGTTGCCAGGTGTGTTCAGCAGCTGTTGCTCAATGCTTATGCCAAGCTATTGTGTTCCTCATGGAACAAAGGAGCCATTGTGACACTGCAGGGGCTGATGGCATCAAGGAGACAATTGTGACAGTACAGAACCTCCTAGAAACAAGGCTCCATTGTGACACCGTGGGGAATCATGGAATCAAGGAGCCCATTGTGACACGCCGCATGGAACCAATGGTCCATGGTTACACGGCGGATTCAAGAAGAGCACGGTGACACCACGCAACATCATGGAACCATAGCTCCATTGTGACACAGCGGGGCCTCATGGAAACAAGGGGACCATTGTGGCAAAGCAGGGCCTAATGGAAGCATGGAGAGCATTGTGACACTAAGGAAACTCCTGGAACCAAGATGACCACTGGCACATAATGGAACCTCATGGAAGCAAGCCTCCACAATGACTTTGGAGGGCCTCAGGGACCACAGGACCCATTGTGACACAGCAGGACCTGGTGGAACCAAGGAGCCTTTGTGATACTCCACATCCACATGGAAGCCAGGGTGCACTGAGACACAGCGGGGCCTTGTTGGAACCAAAGACACCTCTGCAAAAAGCAGGCTAGCTCATTGAAGCAAGGAGTCCATTGTTACACCATCAAAGCTATGGAAGCAAGGGACCATTGTGACACTGCGGGGCCTCATGGAACCAATTGTCCATGATGACAGTGCGGATCAAAGGAGACCATGGTGACACTGCGGAACCTGATGGAACCAAGGAGCCATTGTGACACAGTGGGGCCTCATGGAATCAAGGAGACCATTGTGACCCAGGTGTTGCATGTGAAGGCAAGGAGCCATTGTGACACTTTGGGCTTCTTCCCTTGAGCTCTGCAGCTGGCTGTCCCAGCCCAGCGCACCATGTGCCACCTGCTCTCCTCAGGGCTCTGCCTGCACACAGCCCCAGGAGAAGTTTTCCTGTTTGCAAGGAAAGAATGGAAAAGCCGGAGCAGGTTTCCTAAACAACAAACCCCACTCAGGAGCCACATGCTCAGTACAGGCTGCCTGGAACGATGTCCCCTTTCTACAAGGGTCAGTGTGAGCAGGAATGAATGATCTCTGGGAGCAGAATTCTCGGAGTCTTTCCACTGAATTCTCTGTCCCTGTGTCTTGGGGTGACTTTATTGTGTGTATCCCCTATTGCTGCTCTATGCCCAGAAGTGAACTTTGTGCATTTCTGTGCCTTTCAACTGAGCCTGAGAGGGGGGAGAGGAAAAAAACCGGACAAACTTCTCAGAGCATTTTTTCAAGGACACACATACACACTCCTCTGCATCCTGCTTGCAGCAAGAGCAGAGGAAGCAACTTTGTTTCTTTTTAGCCAGTTTTCAGCTCCTTTTCTCTGGGGGGAGATGGAGAGTTGAACTTTGTTTTCCTGGGACTTCGGGGGTTTTTTTTCCCTTCTTCTCTTCTTGACTCTTTCAACATCAGAGCACATTGGGAGAATTTTCTCCCGAGGTGGGGGCCCTGAATGTGGGCCCATGAGCCAGCTGCAAGGAGGAGGAGAGAGACTACACCTACGGAAGTGTTGGGGTTCCTCCCCCCTGCCATGCGGTCATGGGAGAGGGGACCCTGGGGTAGAGGCATGGCCTGGGCACGGGGGTCTCCCTGCTCCCTGCTCACATGTGCCCTAATCCTGTTCAGCACTGCTTATTTTGTGTTGCCTTGTGCGAGGAGGGCCCTGGTTGTGCTGTGATTGCTCAGTTCTTTGGCAGTGCCCCGCCCATGTGGCTGGAGAAGAAAGAGCTCTGAAACTTCTCTCAAGAATCGCTCCCTGTTTCTTTGCACGGGCCTCGCTGTCTATGGATGTTTCAGGAGACCCCACCGAAACACAGAAGGACTCTCAAATTATCCCAGCTTTCTCTGCACAGCGAGAGCTTTTAATATTTAGCATTGTTATCCTTTTCCTGTGTGTTTGTTAAAAAAATAGTTTTTATCTCTTTCACTTTCTTCCCAGGAAAGTTCTTTTTTCCAAAAACCTGGTGGGGGAGGGCTGGGTGTAACCTGCCTTCTATCAGAGGATATTTTCCTCCACATTTGTCCAAACCGGCACAGCCTGTCCTTTCCTGGGTCTCTGTTGCAGATGGAAGCTGCTGGTGCCATTGTCAGCTTGAAGCCCTCTTTTGATGCAAGCAGATGTTGCCAGGTGTGTTCAGCAGCTGTTGCTCAATGCTTATGCCAAGCTATTGTGTTCCTCATGGAACCAAGGAGCCATTGTGACACTGCAGGGGCTGATGGCATCAAGGAGACAATTGTGACAGTACAGAACCTCCTAGAAACAAGGCTCCATTGTGACACCGTGGGGAATCATGGAATCAAGGAGCCCATTGTGACACGCCGCATGGAACCAATGGTCCATGGTTACACGGCGGATTCAAGAAGAGCACGGTGACACCACGCAACATCATGGAACCATAGGTCCATTGTGACACAGCGGGGCCTCATGGAAACAAGGGGACCATTGTGGCAAAGCAGGGCCTAATGGAAGCATGGAGAGCATTGTGACACTAAGGAAACTCCTGGAACCAAGATGACCACTGGCACATAATGGAACCTCATGGAAGCAAGCCTCCACAATGACTTTGGAGGGCCTCAGGGACCACAGGACCCATTGTGACACAGCAGGACCTGGTGGAACCAAGGAGCCTTTGTGATACTCCACATCCACATGGAAGCCAGGGTGCACTGAGACACAGCGGGGCCTTGTTGGAACCAAAGACACCTCTGCAAAAAGCAGGCTAGCTCATTGAAGCAAGGAGTCCATTGTTACACCATCAAACCTATGGAAGCAAGGGACCATTGTGACACTGCGGGGCCTCATGGAACCAATTGTCCATGATGACAGTGCGGATCAAAGGAGACCATGGTGACACTGCGGAACCTGATGGAACCAAGGAGCCATTGTGACACAGTGGGGCCTCATGGAATCAAGGAGACCATTGTGACCCAGGTGTTGCATGTGAAGGCAAGGAGCCATTGTGACACTTTGGGCTTCTTCCCTTGAGCTCTGCAGCTGGCTGTCCCAGCCCAGCGCACCATGTGCCACCTGCTCTCCTCAGGGCTCTGCCTGCACACAGCCCCAGGAGAAGTTTTCCTGTTTGCAAGGAAAGAATGGAAAAGCCGGAGCAGGTTTCCTAAACAACAAACCCCACTCAGGAGCCACATGCTCAGTACAGGCTGCCTGGAACGATGTCCCCTTTCTACAAGGGTCAGTGTGAGCAGGAATGAATGATCTCTGGGAGCAGAATTCTTGGAGTCTTTCCACTGAATTCTCTGTCCCTGTGTCTTGGGGTGACTTTATTGTGTGTATCCCCTATTGCTGCTCTATGCCCAGAAGTGAACTTTGTGCGTTTCTGTGCCTTTCAACTGAGCCTGAGAGGGGGGAGAGGAAAAAAAACCGGACAAACTTCTCAGAGCGTTTGTTCAAGGACACACATACACACTCCTCTGCATCCTGCTTGCAGCAAGAGCAGAGGAAGCAACTTTGTTTCTTTTTAGCCAGTTTTCAGCTCCTTTTCTCTGGGGGGAGATGGAGAGTT
>NW_027184000.1:0-27048 GCF_041296385.1 Aphelocoma coerulescens | reverse complement strand
TTTCTTTGTGCCAAATAGGCACCTTGGGAACATGAAAGTACTTGATGGTAGCCAAACTGACAGTGAAGGCACAGAACACCGTCGGGTGTGTGCAGTGTACAGACGCAATGTAAAAGCCCTGAGTACCATTTGACTGCAGTCATAGTGCAAGTTTGCAACTGTACCATGCAAGGCCAGTGAAAGCTTCCTGTGCGGCCACATTTTCGTATTGGAGCTCGCTAGCTGGAAGTGATTCGGTTTGTCTGCAGTATCCGCTCGACTGAATGTGATGTGTCACTGGAAAGAAAAGTACAGACCAGCAGTGCGTTTGATATGGTTCAGGGGCTGCAAAGGGAATGTACAGGCCACCTCTGGGATTTTGGTCTTTGTGCATTCCCATGGCAGCAGTTCCTGGATGTTTTTGTTCTACAGTTTAGGCTCAGTGAGAGAGAAAAAATGCGAGAGCACGCATAGCAGAGCCACAGGGAGAATTGCTGAGGTATGAGTTGCGTGCTGTTCAGATACTGCCGTACCAAAGGCCTACCTAAACACTGCTGCTGATCTAGCATGTCTTTCTGTAGCAAGACTTGTTGGTACTGCAAAACAGAAGATGCGTGAGGTCAAATGAATCTGGACAGAAAATTTCAGACGAGCAGCCTATGAGTGCATGATTGAAACAGTAAATTTAGGTGACAGAATAGATCGTGGCATCGATTTGCGTAGTGTTAATATTCTCTGAAGGGAATGCAAAAAGCCAAGATGTGTTTTCCATTCTAGCTGTTCCTGACAAAAACTGAGGAATAAAACTTTCGTTCTAGATGGAATGTAACATTCAGTTCCCAGGATTTTGCACTCCAAAGTTCAACAAAAGAGTTTCCACAAGAATCTTGAGAAGAAGCACAATCACTTCCACCTAGAGCTGGAAGAGGAAGAGGCAGCGGCACAAGCAAGTGCCCTTGAGCGTCCTCCTTCCGAATGCTAGAACGTCAATTCAGCAGGCAGGAGTGCAGCAGCCACCCTTCGTCTTGCAAGCCCATACGACGCGCACACCAGCCCGGTGCTCTGCGGCTTCGTCCTTCGCCTTTTCGAGCACGCCGTACCTTCATTCTCCCGGAGGCGAACAGCGGTCTGCTTCTCGCACGGAACGCTGTGTCGGCAGCCAAGCGCTCCAGTGCACTGCTTCTGCCCAAACACGCCTGGGCCCTGCACCTCTCCTTCCCAGCGCTACGTAGCAGCACAATCTGTCCCTCTTGCGATCCCAAGCTAAGCGGAAAGCTTCTCGGCTACGTCTCCCGCAGAGAGCTGTGCCAGGACAATAAGCTTGCAAGCACTTTGCTCCTGACACTAGTGGCAACAGGGATTCGCACCACCTTCCAGGAGCAGTCCTCTTGCCTTTTACAAGGTGCAAAAGCGCCCCCTCTGTGGCGGTGCTGTCTGCCCGGTCTTTCTCGGCTCGAAGCACCACGAGGCACACAAGACTCTCTCGCAAGGACCGAAATTCCCGATAGGCGTCTCTGCGCTTTCTGCAATGCTGCACGCACAAGCCCGGTGCTCTGAGGCTTCGTTCTTCGCCTTTCGTTGTCTGGGCAGAAGAGAAGCCGAGCGAGGCCATTGTGCTTTGCCGCTTGTCAGTGTGCTGTGCACGGTTTTTCCGCAGCTCGAGCTAGCGGGAGACCCCTTCGGTTTCGCGGCGTCCACACTACCCATGGTAGCTCTCGCTCAGCGAAACTTGAAGGGGAGAAGCACTTGCTGGATGAGTCTTTCAGTGTGCAGGACTTTGAAAACACAGCAGCGCAATCGGGGCCACGAGAAGGACCGCTGAGAAGTCGCTCTCGCACAGAGAACCGTGCCAGGATGACGAGCTCGCCCAGCATTTGCCCCTGACACTTGGGGAACTCGTAGCTGCCAGTGCCTTCCAGGGGCAGTCTGCTTTCTGTCATAACCTGCATAGGGCCCGTCAGATGGTGGTGCTGTCTGCCTTCTCCTTCTCGGCCAGAGTGTACTCTGGTGCACACTGCAGTCTGGCAAGGAGCAAAGATCTTCGGTAGACATCTCGCACAGGAGAAAGTTGCCAAGAAAGAACCACGTTCTTCATCAGCCCTCTTCATGTCCCGATTGGGGTGCTGCCTTCAAAGCCTTGCACGTTGAAAGACTTCTCCAGCAAGTGCTTCTCCCCTGGCGCACTTCGCTGAGTGAGAGCTGCATGGGCAGCGTGGACTCAGCGAAACCGAAAGGGTGTCGCTGTAGCTCGAGCTGAGCAAAGAAACCGTGCACGGTGCACCGTTGGTGGGTGCAGCATGCACGCGGAAAAGCAGCAAAGTTCACTGCCATCGCTGGCCTTCTCTTCAGTCCAGACCACTTAAGGCAAACAATTTAGCTGCAGAGCACTGGGCTTGCGTGTGCAGTGCACCAAATTGCCCAAGACCAGCAAGGGCTCGTTCACAAGCAGAGTCGGCTGAGAGCATTCTTGCTTGCTCCAGAAAGGAAGCCGCAGCTATAGTGCTTCATCCCACAGCGTGGACATAGGCACTTTCCTAGTTGTTCAGCCTTGCAGAGTCCCTGCAACTAGAGCTCAGCCAGGAGCAGGCGTCAAAGCAGAAGGCTTTCCTAAAGCACGCCTCTCCAACCAGCCTTCGGAAATCGCAAATGACACTGTGGCTCTGTGCCTTTCTTCTAAGACAGACGCCCACCTTGCTTTCACTCTCGCAGCTCCCTTGGCAGCCTCCAGCAGCTGCTTTCCTGGAGAACGGCCCGAGAAGTAGAAGCCAGGGCTGGGCTGCACCTTCGCCTTCCGCACGTAAGCGGCACCAGACTCACCGGTGCGCTCTGTTCTTCCCTCCTCCGCTGCATGCTACTACCATCGTGTTCTCGGAAAGACGGAGACTGAAGGGAAGCGCAAATGCTTCCACAGAGAGCTACAAGAGGAATAAGCAGCAGCAGCACAGGAAAGTGCCGTGGAACTTCCTCCTTCCCAAGGCTATAACGTCAATTCAGCAGGCAGGAGAGTGGCAGCCACGCTCGTCTTGCAGCCCGTACAACGAGCACGCGAGCCCGGCGCTCCGCGGCTTCGTTCTTCGCCTTTTCGAGCACGCCGTACCTTCGTTCCCCCGGAGGCGGACGGTCTTCTGCTTCTCGCCCGGAACACTGTGCCCGGCAGTGCAGCGCTTTCTGCGGCAAGCTGCAAAGCGCCCGTCAGATGGCGATGCTGTCTGCCCGCTCCTCGGCTCGAGTGTACTCCGGCGCACGCTGCCGTCTCGCAAGGAGCAAAGAGCTTCGGTAGACATCTCGCACAGGAGAAAGTTGCCAAGAAAGAACCACGTTCTTCATCAGCCCTCCTCATGTCCCGATTGAGGTGCTGCCTTCAAAGCCTTGCACATTGAAAGACTTCTCCAGCAAGTGCTTCTCCCCTGGCGCACTTCGCTGAGTGAGAGCTGCATGGGCAGCGTGGACTCAGCGAAACCGAAAGGGTGTCGCTGTAGCTCGAGCTGAGCAAAGAAACCGTGCACGGTGCACCGTTGGTGGGTGCAGCATGCACGCGGAAAAGCAGCAAAGTTCACTGCCATCGCTGGCCTTCTCTTCAGTCCAGACCACTTAAGGCAAACAATTTAGCTGCAGAGCACTGGGCTTGCGTGTGCAGTGCACCAAATTGCCCAAGACCAGCAAGGGCTCGTTCACAAGCAGAGTCGGCTGAGAGCATTCTTGCTTGCTCCAGAAAGGAAGCCGCAGCTATAGTGCTTCATCCCACAGCGTGGACATAGGCACTTTCCTAGTTGTTCAGCCTTGCAGAGTCCCTGCAACTAGAGCTCAGCCAGGAGCAGGCGTCAAAGCAGAAGGCTTTCCTAAAGCACGCCTCTCCAACCAGCCTTCGGAAATCGCAAATGACACTGTGGCTCTGTGCCTTTCTTCTAAGACAGACGCCCACCTTGCTTTCACTCTCGCAGCTCCCTTGGCAGCCTCCAGCAGCTGCTTTCCTGGAGAACGGCCCGAGAAGTAGAAGCCAGGGCTGGGCTGCACCTTCGCCTTCCGCACGTAAGCGGCACCAGACTCACCGGTGCGCTCTGTTCTTCCCTCCTCCGCTGCATGCTACTACCATCGTGTTCTCGGAAAGACGGAGACTGAAGGGAAGCGCAAATGCTTCCACAGAGAGCTACAAGAGGAATAGGCAGCAGCAGCACAGGTAAGTGCCGTGGAACTTCCTCCTTCCCAAGGCTATAACGTCAATTCAGCAGGCAGGAGAGTGGCAGCCACGCTCGTCTTGCAGCCCGTACAACGAGCACGCGAGCCCGGCGCTCCGCGGCTTCGTTCTTCGCCTTTTCGAGCACGCCGTACCTTCGTTCCCCCGGAGGCGGACGGTCTTCTGCTTCTCGCCCGGAACACTGTGCCCGGCAGTGCAGCGCTTTCTGCGGCAAGCTGCAAAGCGCCCGTCAGATGGCGATGCTGTCTGCCCGCTCCTCGGCTCGAGTGTACTCCGGCGCACGCTGCCGTCTCGCAAGGAGCAAAGAGCTTCGGTAGACATCTCGCACAGGAGAAAGTTGCCAAGAAAGAACCACGTTCTTCATCAGCCCTCCTCATGTCCCGATTGAGGTGCTGCCTTCAAAGCCTTGCACATTGAAAGACTTCTCCAGCAAGTGCTTCTCCCCTGGCGCACTTCGCTGAGTGAGAGCTGCATGGGCAGCGTGGACTCAGCGAAACCGAAAGGGTGTCGCTGTAGCTCGAGCTGAGCAAAGAAACCGTGCACGGTGCACCGTTGGTGGGTGCAGCATGCACGCGGAAAAGCAGCAAAGTTCACTGCCATCGCTGGCCTTCTCTTCAGTCCAGACCACTTAAGGCAAACAATTTAGCTGCAGAGCACTGGGCTTGCGTGTGCAGTGCACCAAATTGCCCAAGACCAGCAAGGGCTCGTTCACAAGCAGAGTCGGCTGAGAGCATTCTTGCTTGCTCCAGAAAGGAAGCCGCAGCTATAGTGCTTCATCCCACAGCGTGGACATAGGCACTTTCCTAGTTGTTCAGCCTTGCAGAGTCCCTGCAACTAGAGCTCAGCCAGGAGCAGGCGTCAAAGCAGAAGGCTTTCCTAAAGCACGCCTCTCCAACCAGCCTTCGGAAATCGCAAATGACACTGTGGCTCTGTGCCTTTCTTCTAAGACAGACGCCCACCTTGCTTTCACTCTCGCAGCTCCCTTGGCAGCCTCCAGCAGCTGCTTTCCTGGAGAACGGCCCGAGAAGTAGAAGCCAGGGCTGGGCTGCACCTTCGCCTTCCGCACGTAAGCGGCACCAGACTCACCGGTGCGCTCTGTTCTTCCCTCCTCCGCTGCATGCTACTACCATCGTGTTCTCGGAAAGACGGAGACTGAAGGGAAGCGCAAATGCTTCCACAGAGAGCTACAAGAGGAATAGGCAGCAGCAGCACAGGTAAGTGCCGTGGAACTTCCTCCTTCCCAAGGCTATAACGTCAATTCAGCAGGCAGGAGAGTGGCAGCCACGCTCGTCTTGCAGCCCGTACAACGAGCACGCGAGCCCGGCGCTCCGCGGCTTCGTTCTTCGCCTTTTCGAGCACGCCGTACCTTCGTTCCCCCGGAGGCGGACGGTCTTCTGCTTCTCGCCCGGAACACTGTGCCCGGCAGTGCAGCGCTTTCTGCGGCAAGCTGCAAAGCGCCCGTCAGATGGCGATGCTGTCTGCCCGCTCCTCGGCTCGAGTGTACTCCGGCGCACGCTGCCGTCTCGCAAGGAGCAAAGAGCTTCGGTAGACATCTCGCACAGGAGAAAGGTGCCAGGACGACACCACATTCCTCCTCACCCCTTCTCGTGGCCCACATTGTGGTGCTGCCTTCAAAGCCGTGCGCATTGAAAGACTCTTCCAGCAAGTGCTTCTCCCCTGGCACACTTCGCTCAGCGACAGCTACGTGGGCAGCGTGGACTCAGCGAAACTGAAAGGGTGTCCTTGTAGCTCGAGCTTGTTGGAGAGGATGAAAGTTTGGTAAGAAAGTTTCACAGCTATGTAAGCTTGACAGAAAGATCTCTGAATGTAGAAACTTAGCATGAGGTAGAAATGGAAACGAGTTTTGATAGAGAGTAAAAGGTGTTTTGCTGAAACACTGATCACTGAATAACTGAGAAGGCAAAGGTTGGAGATTGAGTTGGAAGGAGATGTTTTTTATTAGGACACCGGTATGTGAGTACAAACAAGCACATGTTTTTCACCAAGTAAATAAGTCTCAAGAAGGCCATAAGGAAATAGAAAACATGTTTTTACCAAAAAGAGAGCTATCGCAGGCAAACAAGAAATGTCGATGTAGCAAGAAGAAGAGAGGTCTGAGAATTTTCCACTGTAAGCTTAAATTGTAACATACTTACTCTTGTGATTGGATAAGAATGACTATAATATGGTAATGGTAGTAGTCATGATAGGCTACAGGCAAATGTAAAGGTATTGTTGTATGGTGCTTATTGGTTGCTATGTATTGAGATACTCAGCAAAGAAAAATACATAATGCTTTCTAACTTGAACAGAAAGCGGCTCCAGGTATGCCTACCAGCTGTAGCTGACAGCTGTAGGGCTGGCTCTGGATACCCACTCCCTGAAATGCTGTAACTTCGCCTATGCAATACACAGCTTTCAAGAGAGCCGCCTGAAGTCCAGACACCCTTCGCGAGCCTTTCTCCTATAGAGCTGTGGAAAGAAATCGTGCACGCTACACCGAGGGTGCGTGCAGCATGCACGAGCAAAAGCGGCAAAGTTCAGTGCCCTCGCTGGGCTTCCCTTCCGTGCGGATAACGTGAGGCGAAAAATGAAGCCGCAGAGCACCGGGCTTGCAGGTGCAGTGCACCGAGTTGCAGAAGTCCAGCAGGCTCGTTCACAAGCCAAGCCGGCTGAGGGAGTCCTCGCGTCTCCAAAAGGGAACGCGGAGCCGTAGCACTTCATCCCACAGCGTGGAGATAGGCACTTTCCTAGTCGTTCAGCCTTGCAGAGTCCCTGCAGCTAGAGCTCACCCAGGAGCAGGCGTCAAAGCAGAAGGCCCTCCTAAAGCACCCTTTCTCCAAGCAGCCTCCTGAAAGGGCGCATCACAGTGCGGCTCTGCGCCTTTCTTCTAAGACAGACGCCCGCTATACTTTCGTGCTCGCAGCTCCCTTGGCAGCCTCCAGCAGCTACTCTCCTGGAGAACGGCCGTAGACGTCAAAGCCAGTGCTGGGCTGCACCTCCGCCCTCCCCAGGTAAGCAACAGCGAACTCACCGGTGCACTCTGTACTTCCCTCCTCCGCTTGCATCCTACATGCATTCGTGTTCTCCGAAACTCAGAGACTGAAGGGAAGGGCAATTGCTTCCCCAGATAGCTGCAAGGGCACTAGGCAGCAGCAGCACAAATTTCACATGACCTGATGCACTGTAGAGATATTACCCTGTTACCCCTCCTTTCTCCTCGTCCTCGACCAATTGTGGTGGGATGTCGAAAGGCTTGGCCAGCGAAAAGCTCATCCAGCAAGGGCGTCTCTCTTGACGCATTTCCCTGACCGAGAGCTACACAGATGGTCTGGACACTGTAAAACAGCAAGAAAATAATTCTATGTCCAGCTGAGGAAAATCCGTGCACAGAAAAATGTAGATGCCTGCAGTAAACAATCTGAAGAGCGGCAAAGCTCCAAGCCATCGCTGCGCTTCAGTCCTGTCCGGACCACAGAAGGCGAAGAACGAAGCAGCTGGGCACCGGCTTCATGGACTCAGTGGCGCGACTTGCAAACGTCCAGCCAAGAGCTGCTTCAACAAGCAGATTCAGCCGAGAATGCTCTGCCTGCACTTTCCCTCGCAGCGCTAGGCAGCACCACGTTCTGTTTGCGTGGCAGCCTGATTCTTAACGGAAAGATTCTCAATGCCTGTGTCTGGCACAGAGAACGGTTTTAGGTCAGCAAGCTCACCCGGCGCTTACCCTCGACGCGTGCAAACCTGTATTTGCACCGCATTCCAGTGGCAGCCCTCTTTCCTTTCCAGCCGGCACAGCGCCGTCAGATCGCGGTGCTCTCTGCACCTGCCTTCTCGCTTCCAAGTGCCACCGCGCACATTACAGCCTTGCAGGGAGCGAAGAGGCGGAGAGGCGTCTCGCAAAGAAGAACGTGCCGGGACGAAAAGGTGCTCTTTCCTTTCTCCTCCTCCTTTGCCCGAATGGTGGTGCTGTGTTGAAAGGCTTGGCCAGCGAAAAGCTCATCCAGCAAGTGTTTCTCTCCTGACGCCTTTCGCTGAGCGAGAGAGCTACACGGACACTTTCGACTCGGGGAAACAGCAAGAGAATGACTGTACGTCGAGCTGAGGAAAAGCCGTGCACAGCAGCCTGTGGCTGCGTGCAGTGTTCACGCTGAAGAGCGGCAAAGCTCCAAGCCATCGCTGCGCTTCAGTCCTGTCCGGACCACAGAAGGCGAAGAACGAAGCAGCTGGGCACCGGCTTCATGGGCTCAGTGGAGCGACTTGCAAATGTCCAGCCAAGAGCTGCTTCAACAAGCAGATTCAGCTGAGAATGCTCTGCCTGCTTCAACAAAGTAAGGCGCAGCCCTTGCACTGCAGCACACTGCCTGGCCAGAAACAGGTTCTTACACCTTCAGTGCTGCCGAGCCCACGCAGCTTGAGCACACCCAGAAGGACGCGTCCAGAAAGAAGGCGTTCTTCGAGTGCCTTGTCCTTCCTTGTTCTGTCTTTCATCTGCACCTGAAACAGTGGGTCTACGTGTTTTCCTTCCCAGGGAAAAGAACTTTCATTCTTGTCCAGGAGTCTATGGCTAAAATGGTGATTGCATGTCCCATATCCAATACAACCAAGGATTACTCCCGGAGGAAAGCTGCCAGGACAGATGGGTCTTGCTGGCTTTGACCACCCCTGGGCCACCTCTCATATTCTCCTGAAACAGTGGGGTACATGAAGGCATTGCCATACCTGATCATCCCTTGCCATGCAGAGCCCAGCCTTGCATTGCCTTACAGACACCTCTGTGTACCTCCCTTGCCCTTCCTATGTCTCCATTGCATGGCCTTGTTCACCAATCTCCCACCTTGACTTTCTTACCCCTTGTTTCCTGGTCTTGTCTTGCCTGCTTCTCCTATGACTCTCTTGGCCTTGCCTAAGTCTCTCTTGCCTTGCTTTGCAAAGCCAACACTTGCCTTGCCCTGCTACCCCTCTTTCCCTCGCCTAGTCTACCCACACCTACCCACCTTTGACTGGCCTATCCATCCGATCATCACCTTTTCTGCACCACCCCTCCATGCTCTTGTCTTGCCTTGGCCTGCCTACCCTTCCCTTGCCTTGCACTGCCTTGCATAACCCTTGCCCTTCTTGACATTTGTGCCCCTTTCCAACATGGCCTTGCTTTCCTTTGCCTACCCCTCCCAATCCCTGCTTTGCCTACAGATTCCTGGCCTTCTTTTGTCTACCACTCCTTTGCCTTTTGTGGGAACCAACAGCTGGTCTGAAGGCCTCACAGACATTTCCGTTGATACAATCATTTTGTACCCGTGAGAATTGCAGAAGCAAGAAGATAAACAACAGAAAGAAGTTGTAACAGCTGCAAAAGGGACGATACTGGCTGATGTTTAGCAAAGAATGTGTGTACACTATAGACAACCAATAGTATTGTATTATAGCAAAATAATAGTCCATGCACATGTAGCTAAAAAAGTGCATAAGAGAAGATGCATAAATAATACAAGTGGTTTTTTGCCATTGCTCGGGGCAGAGAGTGTATGTGTGTCGTGACCGTCTCAACAGCAACAGCCTTGCACTGCCTTTCATAACCAGCCCCTGCCTCCTGCCTCCTTCCCTGGCCTTCCATGTCTTGTCTTCCTCTCCTTTGATTTAACTTGCTTCTCCTATCTCTCCCTTGCTTGCCTTACTCCACTGACCTTTCTGTGTTCTTGCCTTGACTTGCCTAGCTGTTCCTTGCTTCACATTGCTTTGTGTAAGCATTCCCTGTTTTTATTTGCCTACCCCTTTCTTGCCTGGCCTTTCCTTGCCTAGCCTTTCTTGTCTTTGCCTGCCCTCTGCATCACTGGACTTACCTTCCTATGCCCTGCCTTCCCTACAACTTCTGGGCCTTCTCTTGCCTCGCACTCATTGGCCCTACTTTGCTGCCTGCTCACTGCTCTTGCTTTGCTTTCCCTAACTTTCCCTTGACTTGACTAGAATTGCCTAAACTTGCTTTGACTGCATTGCCTTGCCTGCATGGAAGAAAAGGCAAGGCAGGGCAAAGCAAGGAAATCATAGGCAGGGCAGGGCAAGGGAGACATAGGCAAGAGAGACGTAGCCAAGGAAGGCAAAGCAAGGGTAGGCTAGGAAAAACCAGGCAATGGTACTGAAGGCAACGCAAGGCCAAGTGACTCATAATGCCTTTCCTTGGAATGCAAAGGTCTGAATCCCAGTGTTGGTGGAGCAGATGATAAGGTCCCATGGGGAAGTAAACTCAACTGAGACATTTCTCTCCTGGCACCTCTTGTGTAGGAGCAATTCTTAGATATATTCAATATTGGCGGTAGCACGCCAGTTCCTCAGAGAGGATGACAATGCTTTTCCATGGGAAGGAAAGCACCTAGCCCCAGTGTTTCAGGTGCACATAAGAAGCTGCCTAGTGGAGGTAAAGGGCAGCAGCAACTTTCTGTCCTGGCATATTTGGTGTAGAAGCACTGCCTTGATTTGTACAAGTATGGAGTTGCTACGCCCTATTTTCAAGGCAGTCTCCTGAAAAAGTCAATTTTGGCATGTCGTTTCCACTTCTGAAAGGTGGTCTTCTGAACTCTTGGCAGTAAGCCAAGACAAGCAGCTATGCTCATCCTTGGTGTGCAGCTGATTTAGACACCAGGGCAGGTAATGTCCAGTAACAGTGTTCTGGCACATTGGATGGGAGCAGTTCCTGGATGTTTTCTATTTTGGAGGAGGAGATCCCAGTTCTTCTGAGATGGGCTCATAGTTTCTCTCTTTGGCAAAGAAAGCAGTTTTGGATCTGCATGTAGGGTGTTCTCAGCGAATTAATGGCTTTTCCTCATGGGCAGTTCTGTGGGCTATAGCTGTTGAACTGTTAGAGAAGGAATGAAAAAGCCAAGCTGTTGAATAAATTTGCATCCTGCTGACTTTAGCAGCCCCTGATAAAATTCTGTTTGCATCCTGACTCTGTGAGACTGAAGGATTATGATGGTACTTAAAGCTGAGGAGGAAAGTGCACATAGAAGAGCATGTGAATTTAATGGCTCTTCCTAGTAGGCAGTTCTCTGGGCTAGAGCTGTTGAACTGTTAGAGAGGGAATGCAAGAGCCAAGCTTCTGAGCTCTTTCCCCTGCTACCTTTAAAGTATGAGCATTCCCTGGTGCTCTCCTATTTGGATAATAAGTTAGAGTGGGTTTCACATTCACTTTGAAGAATAGAAACAGCGCCATGTGAACCTGTGCCATCAGCTTTCCTTTCCAACTAAATGTTCCTACTTGCAATCTTGCAATTCTTACTTGCAATCATGCAGAGCACCGTGCTTGAGGCTGGTGCATTGAAGAAAATTAAATTAGGGCTGTATCAGTACAAAGGAGAGATTGCCATTTGCAAAACCTCGTTTCGCTTAAGTTAGTAATATTGTAAGTGTTAATTGAGTGGTCATTGGTTGCCTATCACCATCCTGATGCACTAATTTCATCAAGTGTAAATATTGGTCACAAAAGGTGCCCATTCAGCAACCTGTTGCTGTCTCCACATGGAAGTGTCTTCCGGACGAAATCAAAAGACATTCGAAGAGCCAGGATCCGCAAAGGAACAAACTATTGCCACATGAATGGTGCTGGGCGCCATGAGGAGCAGTTAACTTTAACCTGCGCGCTGTCAGCACTCAGAAGAACAACCCCAGCATGGCAGGGGGGACTTGCAAAAGAAGGAAAGGCCCCTCACCTAGCTATAAACCACCCAAAGTGCAGAGCCAAGTTGAAAACACCACTGCTCTCAAATCAACCGTGTCAGGACAAAAAGATTTCACTGATCTCCCCCTTCCAGGTACAAACTCTTATGTGCACCACACTCAGAGGGCAATGTGAGCTCCCCAGCGCTGTCTTTCACTCTCGCAGAGTCCAGATACTAACTTGTGAACATCCTACACAAACATTAGCTCATGAAAGTGCCAGCTTGAGCAAGAACAGCAGACCCTCCCATTGCACCCCCTTGTCATCCAGAGTGCGGCGGTTTGTTGAAAATCATGGACTCGGAAAGACCAATGCAGCAACTGCTTTTCTCTCTCCTACTGCCTTTCCCTGAGCGAGAGGTAGATGGATGATGTGGACTTAGTGGAACAGAAAGAGTATGACTGTACTTATAAGGGAGGAAAACCCCCCACAGCATACTGTGCTGTGTGCAGTACACGCTCTGAAAAGAGACAAAGCTGAATGCTGCCAGCGGGCTTCGGTTCTCAGACTGCTTGCATGGGCAGAGCTGCGGGCTCTTTTAAGGATGGAAACTGGCATCTGTGAGTGTAAAGAATGTGACTTTCCACACAGCTTAGAAGAAAGGTGCATAGCCCCAGTGAGAAGTGTGTACGTGAAAGACTGGCAGAAGAAGTCGCAGTCCAGCAAGGCTGGTATCTTTTTCTTTGTGCCAAATAGGCACCTTGGGAACATGAAAGTACTTGATGGTAGCCAAACTGACAGTGAAGGCACAGAACACCGTCGGGTGTGTGCAGTGTACAGACGCAATGTAAAAGCCCTGAGTACCATTTGACTGCAGTCATAGTGCAAGTTTGCAACTGTACCATGCAAGGCCAGTGAAAGCTTCCTGTGCGGCCACATTTTCGTATTGGAGCTCGCTAGCTGGAAGTGATTCGGTTTGTCTGCAGTATCCGCTCGACTGAATGTGATGTGTCACTGGAAAGAAAAGTACAGACCAGCAGTGCGTTTGATATGGTTCAGGGGCTGCAAAGGGAATGTACAGGCCACCTCTGGGATTTTGGTCTTTGTGCATTCCCATGGCAGCAGTTCCTGGATGTTTTTGTTCTACAGTTTAGGCTCAGTGAGAGAGAAAAAATGCGAGAGCACGCATAGCAGAGCCACAGGGAGAATTGCTGAGGTATGAGTTGCGTGCTGTTCAGATACTGCCGTACCAAAGGCCTACCTAAACACTGCTGCTGATCTAGCATGTCTTTCTGTAGCAAGACTTGTTGGTACTGCAAAACAGAAGATGCGTGAGGTCAAATGAATCTGGACAGAAAATTTCAGACGAGCAGCCTATGAGTGCATGATTGAAACAGTAAATTTAGGTGACAGAATAGATCGTGGCATCGATTTGCGTAGTGTTAATATTCTCTGAAGGGAATGCAAAAAGCCAAGATGTGTTTTCCATTCTAGCTGTTCCTGACAAAAACTGAGGAATAAAACTTTCGTTCTAGATGGAATGTAACATTCAGTTCCCAGGATTTTGCACTCCAAAGTTCAACAAAAGAGTTTCCACAAGAATCTTGAGAAGAAGCACAATCACTTCCACCTAGAGCTGGAAGAGGAAGAGGCAGCGGCACAAGCAAGTGCCCTTGAGCGTCCTCCTTCCGAATGCTAGAACGTCAATTCAGCAGGCAGGAGTGCAGCAGCCACCCTTCGTCTTGCAAGCCCATACGACGCGCACACCAGCCCGGTGCTCTGCGGCTTCGTCCTTCGCCTTTTCGAGCACGCCGTACCTTCATTCTCCCGGAGGCGAACAGCGGTCTGCTTCTCGCACGGAACGCTGTGTCGGCAGCCAAGCGCTCCAGTGCACTGCTTCTGCCCAAACACGCCTGGGCCCTGCACCTCTCCTTCCCAGCGCTACGTAGCAGCACAATCTGTCCCTCTTGCGATCCCAAGCTAAGCGGAAAGCTTCTCGGCTACGTCTCCCGCAGAGAGCTGTGCCAGGACAATAAGCTTGCAAGCACTTTGCTCCTGACACTAGTGGCAACAGGGATTCGCACCACCTTCCAGGAGCAGTCCTCTTGCCTTTTACAAGGTGCAAAAGCGCCCCCTCTGTGGCGGTGCTGTCTGCCCGGTCTTTCTCGGCTCGAAGCACCACGAGGCACACAAGACTCTCTCGCAAGGACCGAAATTCCCGATAGGCGTCTCTGCGCTTTCTGCAATGCTGCACGCACAAGCCCGGTGCTCTGAGGCTTCGTTCTTCGCCTTTCGTTGTCTGGGCAGAAGAGAAGCCGAGCGAGGCCATTGTGCTTTGCCGCTTGTCAGTGTGCTGTGCACGGTTTTTCCGCAGCTCGAGCTAGCGGGAGACCCCTTCGGTTTCGCGGCGTCCACACTACCCATGGTAGCTCTCGCTCAGCGAAACTTGAAGGGGAGAAGCACTTGCTGGATGAGTCTTTCAGTGTGCAGGACTTTGAAAACACAGCAGCGCAATCGGGGCCACGAGAAGGACCGCTGAGAAGTCGCTCTCGCACAGAGAACCGTGCCAGGATGACGAGCTCGCCCAGCATTTGCCCCTGACACTTGGGGAACTCGTAGCTGCCAGTGCCTTCCAGGGGCAGTCTGCTTTCTGTCATAACCTGCATAGGGCCCGTCAGATGGTGGTGCTGTCTGCCTTCTCCTTCTCGGCCAGAGTGTACTCTGGTGCACACTCTGCAGTCTGGCAAGGAGCAAAGATCTTCGGTAGACATCTCGCACAGGAGAAAGTTGCCAAGAAAGAACCACGTTCTTCATCAGCCCTCTTCATGTCCCGATTGGGGTGCTGCCTTCAAAGCCTTGCACATTGAAAGACTTCTCCAGCAAGTGCTTCTCCCCTGGCGCACTTCGCTGAGTGAGAGCTGCATGGGCAGCGTGGACTCAGCGAAACCGAAAGGGTGTCGCTGTAGCTCGAGCTGAGCAAAGAAACCGTGCACGGTGCACCGTTGGTGGGTGCAGCATGCACGCGGAAAAGCAGCAAAGTTCACTGCCATCGCTGGCCTTCTCTTCAGTCCAGACCACTTAAGGCAAACAATTTAGCTGCAGAGCACTGGGCTTGCGTGTGCAGTGCACCAAATTGCCCAAGACCAGCAAGGGCTCGTTCACAAGCAGAGTCGGCTGAGAGCATTCTTGCTTGCTCCAGAAAGGAAGCCGCAGCTATAGTGCTTCATCCCACAGCGTGGACATAGGCACTTTCCTAGTTGTTCAGCCTTGCAGAGTCCCTGCAACTAGAGCTCAGCCAGGAGCAGGCGTCAAAGCAGAAGGCTTTCCTAAAGCACGCCTCTCCAACCAGCCTTCGGAAATCGCAAATGACACTGTGGCTCTGTGCCTTTCTTCTAAGACAGACGCCCACCTTGCTTTCACTCTCGCAGCTCCCTTGGCAGCCTCCAGCAGCTGCTTTCCTGGAGAACGGCCCGAGAAGTAGAAGCCAGGGCTGGGCTGCACCTTCGCCTTCCGCACGTAAGCGGCACCAGACTCACCGGTGCGCTCTGTTCTTCCCTCCTCCGCTGCATGCTACTACCATCGTGTTCTCGGAAAGACGGAGACTGAAGGGAAGCGCAAATGCTTCCACAGAGAGCTACAAGAGGAATAGGCAGCAGCAGCACAGGAAAGTGCCGTGGAACTTCCTCCTTCCCAAGGCTATAACGTCAATTCAGCAGGCAGGAGAGTGGCAGCCACGCTCGTCTTGCAGCCCGTACAACGAGCACGCGAGCCCGGCGCTCCGCGGCTTCGTTCTTCGCCTTTTCGAGCACGCCGTACCTTCGTTCCCCCGGAGGCGGACGGTCTTCTGCTTCTCGCCCGGAACACTGTGCCCGGCAGTGCAGCGCTTTCTGCGGCAAGCTGCAAAGCGCCCGTCAGATGGCGATGCTGTCTGCCCGCTCCTCGGCTCGAGTGTACTCCGGCGCACGCTGCCGTCTCGCAAGGAGCAAAGAGCTTCGGTAGACATCTCGCACAGGAGAAAGTTGCCAAGAAAGAACCACGTTCTTCATCAGCCCTCCTCATGTCCCGATTGGGGTGCTGCCTTCAAAGCCTTGCACATTGAAAGACTTCTCCAGCAAGTGCTTCTCCCCTGGCGCACTTCGCTGAGTGAGAGCTGCATGGGCAGCGTGGACTCAGCGAAACCGAAAGGGTGTCGCTGTAGCTCGAGCTGAGCAAAGAAACCGTGCACGGTGCACCGTTGGTGGGTGCAGCATGCACGCGGAAAAGCAGCAAAGTTCACTGCCATCGCTGGCCTTCTCTTCAGTCCAGACCACTTAAGGCAAACAATTTAGCTGCAGAGCACTGGGCTTGCGTGTGCAGTGCACCAAATTGCCCAAGACCAGCAAGGGCTCGTTCACAAGCAGAGTCGGCTGAGAGCATTCTTGCTTGCTCCAGAAAGGAAGCCGCAGCTATAGTGCTTCATCCCACAGCGTGGACATAGGCACTTTCCTAGTTGTTCAGCCTTGCAGAGTCCCTGCAACTAGAGCTCAGCCAGGAGCAGGCGTCAAAGCAGAAGGCTTTCCTAAAGCACGCCTCTCCAACCAGCCTTCGGAAATCGCAAATGACACTGTGGCTCTGTGCCTTTCTTCTAAGACAGACGCCCACCTTGCTTTCACTCTCGCAGCTCCCTTGGCAGCCTCCAGCAGCTGCTTTCCTGGAGAACGGCCCGAGAAGTAGAAGCCAGGGCTGGGCTGCACCTTCGCCTTCCGCACGTAAGCGGCACCAGACTCACCGGTGCGCTCTGTTCTTCCCTCCTCCGCTGCATGCTACTACCATCGTGTTCTCGGAAAGACGGAGACTGAAGGGAAGCGCAAATGCTTCCACAGAGAGCTACAAGAGGAATAGGCAGCAGCAGCACAGGTAAGTGCCGTGGAACTTCCTCCTTCCCAAGGCTATAACGTCAATTCAGCAGGCAGGAGAGTGGCAGCCACGCTCGTCTTGCAGCCCGTACAACGAGCACGCGAGCCCGGCGCTCCGCGGCTTCGTTCTTCGCCTTTTCGAGCACGCCGTACCTTCGTTCCCCCGGAGGCGGACGGTCTTCTGCTTCTCGCCCGGAACACTGTGCCCGGCAGTGCAGCGCTTTCTGCGGCAAGCTGCAAAGCGCCCGTCAGATGGCGATGCTGTCTGCCCGCTCCTCGGCTCGAGTGTACTCCGGCGCACGCTGCCGTCTCGCAAGGAGCAAAGAGCTTCGGTAGACATCTCGCACAGGAGAAAGGTGCCAGGACGACACCACATTCCTCCTCACCCCTTCTCGTGGCCCACATTGTGGTGCTGCCTTCAAAGCCGTGCGCATTGAAAGACTCTTCCAGCAAGTGCTTCTCCCCTGGCACACTTCGCTCAGCGACAGCTACGTGGGCAGCGTGGACTCAGCGAAACTGAAAGGGTGTCCTTGTAGCTCGAGCTTGTTGGAGAGGATGAAAGTTTGGTAAGAAAGTTTCACAGCTATGTAAGCTTGACAGAAAGATCTCTGAATGTAGAAACTTAGCATGAGGTAGAAATGGAAACGAGTTTTGATAGAGAGTAAAAGGTGTTTTGCTGAAACACTGATCACTGAATAACTGAGAAGGCAAAGGTTGGAGATTGAGTTGGAAGGAGATGTTTTTTATTAGGACACCGGTATGTGAGTACAAACAAGCACATGTTTTTCACCAAGTAAATAAGTCTCAAGAAGGCCATAAGGAAATCGAAAACATGTTTTTACCAAAAAGAGAGCTATCGCAGGCAAACAAGAAATGTCGATGTAGCAAGAAGAAGAGAGGTCTGAGAATTTTCCACTGTAAGCTTAAATTGTAACATACTTACTCTTGTGATTGGATAAGAATGACTATAATATGGTAATGGTAGTAGTCATGATAGGCTACAGGCAAATGTAAAGGTATTGTTGTATGGTGCTTATTGGTTGCTATGTATTGAGATACTCAGCAAAGAAAAATACATAATGCTTTCTAACTTGAACAGAAAGCGGCTCCAGGTATGCCTACCAGCTGTAGCTGACAGCTGTAGGGCTGGCTCTGGATACCCACTCCCTGAAATGCTGTAACTTCGCCTATGCAATACACAGCTTTCAAGAGAGCCGCCTGAAGTCCAGACACCCTTCGCGAGCCTTTCTCCTATAGAGCTGTGGAAAGAAATCGTGCACGCTACACCGAGGGTGCGTGCAGCATGCACGAGCAAAAGCGGCAAAGTTCAGTGCCCTCGCTGGGCTTCCCTTCCGTGCGGATAACGTGAGGCGAAAAATGAAGCCGCAGAGCACCGGGCTTGCAGGTGCAGTGCACCGAGTTGCAGAAGTCCAGCAGGCTCGTTCACAAGCCAAGCCGGCTGAGGGAGTCCTCGCGTCTCCAAAAGGGAACGCGGAGCCGTAGCACTTCATCCCACAGCGTGGAGATAGGCACTTTCCTAGTCGTTCAGCCTTGCAGAGTCCCTGCAGCTAGAGCTCACCCAGGAGCAGGCGTCAAAGCAGAAGGCCCTCCTAAAGCACCCTTTCTCCAAGCAGCCTCCTGAAAGGGCGCATCACAGTGCGGCTCTGCGCCTTTCTTCTAAGACAGACGCCCGCTATACTTTCGTGCTCGCAGCTCCCTTGGCAGCCTCCAGCAGCTACTCTCCTGGAGAACGGCCGTAGACGTCAAAGCCAGTGCTGGGCTGCACCTCCGCCCTCCCCAGGTAAGCAACAGCGAACTCACCGGTGCACTCTGTACTTCCCTCCTCCGCTTGCATCCTACATGCATTCGTGTTCTCCGAAACTCAGAGACTGAAGGGAAGGGCAATTGCTTCCCCAGATAGCTGCAAGGGCACTAGGCAGCAGCAGCACAAATTTCACATGACCTGATGCACTGTAGAGATATTACCCTGTTACCCCTCCTTTCTCCTCGTCCTCGACCAATTGTGGTGGGATGTCGAAAGGCTTGGCCAGCGAAAAGCTCATCCAGCAAGGGCGTCTCTCTTGACGCATTTCCCTGACCGAGAGCTACACAGATGGTCTGGACACTGTAAAACAGCAAGAAAATAATTCTATGTCCAGCTGAGGAAAATCCGTGCACAGAAAAATGTAGATGCCTGCAGTAAACAATCTGAAGAGCGGCAAAGCTCCAAGCCATCGCTGCGCTTCAGTCCTGTCCGGACCACAGAAGGCGAAGAACGAAGCAGCTGGGCACCGGCTTCATGGACTCAGTGGCGCGACTTGCAAACGTCCAGCCAAGAGCTGCTTCAACAAGCAGATTCAGCCGAGAATGCTCTGCCTGCACTTTCCCTCGCAGCGCTAGGCAGCACCACGTTCTGTTTGCGTGGCAGCCTGATTCTTAACGGAAAGATTCTCAATGCCTGTGTCTGGCACAGAGAACGGTTTTAGGTCAGCAAGCTCACCCGGCGCTTACCCTCGACGCGTGCAAACCTGTATTTGCACCGCATTCCAGTGGCAGCCCTCTTTCCTTTCCAGCCGGCACAGCGCCGTCAGATCGCGGTGCTCTCTGCACCTGCCTTCTCGCTTCCAAGTGCCACCGCGCACATTACAGCCTTGCAGGGAGCGAAGAGGCGGAGAGGCGTCTCGCAAAGAAGAACGTGCCGGGACGAAAAGGTGCTCTTTCCTTTCTCCTCCTCCTTTGCCCGAATGGTGGTGCTGTGTTGAAAGGCTTGGCCAGCGAAAAGCTCATCCAGCAAGTGTTTCTCTCCTGACGCCTTTCGCTGAGCGAGAGAGCTACACGGACACTTTCGACTCGGGGAAACAGCAAGAGAATGACTGTACGTCGAGCTGAGGAAAAGCCGTGCACAGCAGCCTGTGGCTGCGTGCAGTGTTCACGCTGAAGAGCGGCAAAGCTCCAAGCCATCGCTGCGCTTCAGTCCTGTCCGGACCACAGAAGGCGAAGAACGAAGCAGCTGGGCACCGGCTTCATGGGCTCAGTGGAGCGACTTGCAAATGTCCAGCCAAGAGCTGCTTCAACAAGCAGATTCAGCTGAGAATGCTCTGCCTGCTTCAACAAAGTAAGGCGCAGCCCTTGCACTGCAGCACACTGCCTGGCCAGAAACAGGTTCTTACACCTTCAGTGCTGCCGAGCCCACGCAGCTTGAGCACACCCAGAAGGACGCGTCCAGAAAGAAGGCGTTCTTCGAGTGCCTTGTCCTTCCTTGTTCTGTCTTTCATCTGCACCTGAAACAGTGGGTCTACGTGTTTTCCTTCCCAGGGAAAAGAACTTTCATTCTTGTCCAGGAGTCTATGGCTAAAATGGTGATTGCATGTCCCATATCCAATACAACCAAGGATTACTCCCGGAGGAAAGCTGCCAGGACAGATGGGTCTTGCTGGCTTTGACCACCCCTGGGCCACCTCTCATATTCTCCTGAAACAGTGGGGTACATGAAGGCATTGCCATACCTGATCATCCCTTGCCATGCAGAGCCCAGCCTTGCATTGCCTTACAGACACCTCTGTGTACCTCCCTTGCCCTTCCTATGTCTCCATTGCATGGCCTTGTTCACCAATCTCCCACCTTGACTTTCTTACCCCTTGTTTCCTGGTCTTGTCTTGCCTGCTTCTCCTATGACTCTCTTGGCCTTGCCTAAGTCTCTCTTGCCTTGCTTTGCAAAGCCAACACTTGCCTTGCCCTGCTACCCCTCTTTCCCTCGCCTAGTCTACCCACACCTACCCACCTTTGACTGGCCTATCCATCCGATCATCACCTTTTCTGCACCACCCCTCCATGCTCTTGTCTTGCCTTGGCCTGCCTACCCTTCCCTTGCCTTGCACTGCCTTGCATAACCCTTGCCCTTCTTGACATTTGTGCCCCTTTCCAACATGGCCTTGCTTTCCTTTGCCTACCCCTCCCAATCCCTGCTTTGCCTACAGATTCCTGGCCTTCTTTTGTCTACCACTCCTTTGCCTTTTGTGGGAACCAACAGCTGGTCTGAAGGCCTCACAGACATTTCCGTTGATACAATCATTTTGTACCCGTGAGAATTGCAGAAGCAAGAAGATAAACAACAGAAAGAAGTTGTAACAGCTGCAAAAGGGACGATACTGGCTGATGTTTAGCAAAGAATGTGTGTACACTATAGACAACCAATAGTATTGTATTATAGCAAAATAATAGTCCATGCACATGTAGCTAAAAAAGTGCATAAGAGAAGATGCATAAATAATACAAGTGGTTTTTTGCCATTGCTCGGGGCAGAGAGTGTATGTGTGTCGTGACCGTCTCAACAGCAACAGCCTTGCACTGCCTTTCATAACCAGCCCCTGCCTACTGCCTCCTTCCCTGGCCTTCCATGTCTTGTCTTCCTCTCCTTTGATTTAACTTGCTTCTCCTATCTCTCCCTTGCTTGCCTTACTCCACTGACCTTTCTGTGTTCTTGCCTTGACTTGCCTAGCTGTTCCTTGCTTCACATTGCTTTGTGTAAGCATTCCCTGTTTTTATTTGCCTACCCCTTTCTTGCCTGGCCTTTCCTTGCCTAGCCTTTCTTGTCTTTGCCTGCCCTCTGCATCACTGGACTTACCTTCCTATGCCCTGCCTTCCCTACAACTTCTGGGCCTTCTCTTGCCTCGCACTCATTGGCCCTACTTTGCTGCCTGCTCACTGCTCTTGCTTTGCTTTCCCTAACTTTCCCTTGACTTGACTAGAATTGCCTAAACTTGCTTTGACTGCATTGCCTTGCCTGCATGGAAGAAAAGGCAAGGCAGGGCAAAGCAAGGAAATCATAGGCAGGGCAGGGCAAGGGAGACATAGGCAAGAGAGACGTAGCCAAGGAAGGCAAAGCAAGGGTAGGCTAGGAAAAACCAGGCAATGGTACTGAAGGCAACGCAAGGCCAAGTGACTCATAATGCCTTTCCTTGGAATGCAAAGGTCTGAATCCCAGTGTTGGTGGAGCAGATGATAAGGTCCCATGGGGAAGTAAACTCAACTGAGACATTTCTCTCCTGGCACCTCTTGTGTAGGAGCAATTCTTAGATATATTCAATATTGGCGGTAGCACGCCAGTTCCTCAGAGAGGATGACAATGCTTTTCCATGGGAAGGAAAGCACCTAGCCCCAGTGTTTCAGGTGCACATAAGAAGCTGCCTAGTGGAGGTAAAGGGCAGCAGCAACTTTCTGTCCTGGCATATTTGGTGTAGAAGCACTGCCTTGATTTGTACAAGTATGGAGTTGCTACGCCCTATTTTCAAGGCAGTCTCCTGAAAAAGTCAATTTTGGCATGTCGTTTCCACTTCTGAAAGGTGGTCTTCTGAACTCTTGGCAGTAAGCCAAGACAAGCAGCTATGCTCATCCTTGGTGTGCAGCTGATTTAGACACCAGGGCAGGTAATGTCCAGTAACAGTGTTCTGGCACATTGGATGGGAGCAGTTCCTGGATGTTTTCTATTTTGGAGGAGGAGATCCCAGTTCTTCTGAGATGGGCTCATAGTTTCTCTCTTTGGCAAAGAAAGCAGTTTTGGATCTGCATGTAGGGTGTTCTCAGCGAATTAATGGCTTTTCCTCATGGGCAGTTCTGTGGGCTATAGCTGTTGAACTGTTAGAGAAGGAATGAAAAAGCCAAGCTGTTGAATAAATTTGCATCCTGCTGACTTTAGCAGCCCCTGATAAAATTCTGTTTGCATCCTGACTCTGTGAGACTGAAGGATTATGATGGTACTTAAAGCTGAGGAGGAAAGTGCACATAGAAGAGCATGTGAATTTAATGGCTCTTCCTAGTAGGCAGTTCTCTGGGCTAGAGCTGTTGAACTGTTAGAGAGGGAATGCAAGAGCCAAGCTTCTGAGCTCTTTTCCCTGCTACCTTTAAAGTATGAGCATTCCCTGGTGCTCTCCTATTTGGATAATAAGTTAGAGTGGGTTTCACATTCACTTTGAAGAATAGAAACAGCGCCATGTGAACCTGTGCCATCAGCTTTCCTTTCCAACTAAATGTTCCTACTTGCAATCTTGCAATTCTTACTTGCAATCATGCAGAGCACCGTGCTTGAGGCTGGTGCATTGAAGAAAATTAAATTAGGGCTGTATCAGTACAAAGGAGAGATTGCCATTTGCAAAACCTCGTTTCGCTTAAGTTAGTAATATTGTAAGTGTTAATTGAGTGGTCATTGGTTGCCTATCACCATCCTGATGCACTAATTTCATCAAGTGTAAATATTGGTCACAAAAGGTGCCCATTCAGCAACCTGTTGCTGTCTCCACATGGAAGTGTCTTCCGGACGAAATCAAAAGACATTCGAAGAGCCAGGATCCGCAAAGGAACAAACTATTGCCACATGAATGGTGCTGGGCGCCATGAGGAGCAGTTAACTTTAACCTGCGCGCTGTCAGCACTCAGAAGAACAACCCCAGCATGGCAGGGGGGACTTGCAAAAGAAGGAAAGGCCCCTCACCTAGCTATAAACCACCCAAAGTGCAGAGCCAAGTTGAAAACACCACTGCTCTCAAATCAACCGTGTCAGGACAAAAAGATTTCACTGATCTCCCCCTTCCAGGTACAAACTCTTATGTGCACCACACTCAGAGGGCAATGTGAGCTCCCCAGCGCTGTCTTTCACTCTCGCAGAGTCCAGATACTAACTTGTGAACATCCTACACAAACATTAGCTCATGAAAGTGCCAGCTTGAGCAAGAACAGCAGACCCTCCCATTGCACCCCCTTGTCATCCAGAGTGCGGCGGTTTGTTGAAAATCATGGACTCGGAAAGACCAATGCAGCAACTGCTTTTCTCTCTCCTACTGCCTTTCCCTGAGCGAGAGGTAGATGGATGATGTGGACTTAGTGGAACAGAAAGAGTATGACTGTACTTATAAGGGAGGAAAACCCCCCACAGCATACTGTGCTGTGTGCAGTACACGCTCTGAAAAGAGACAAAGCTGAATGCTGCCAGCGGGCTTCGGTTCTCAGACTGCTTGCATGGGCAGAGCTGCGGGCTCTTTTAAGGATGGAAACTGGCATCTGTGAGTGTAAAGAATGTGACTTTCCACACAGCTTAGAAGAAAGGTGCATAGCCCCAGTGAGAAGTGTGTACGTGAAAGACTGGCAGAAGAAGTCGCAGTCCAGCAAGGCTGGTATCTTTTTCTTTGTGCCAAATAGGCACCTTGGGAACATGAAAGTACTTGATGGTAGCCAAACTGACAGTGAAGGCACAGAACACCGTCGGGTGTGTGCAGTGTACAGACGCAATGTAAAAGCCCTGAGTACCATTTGACTGCAGTCATAGTGCAAGTTTGCAACTGTACCATGCAAGGCCAGTGAAAGCTTCCTGTGCGGCCACATTTTCGTATTGGAGCTCGCTAGCTGGAAGTGATTCGGTTTGTCTGCAGTATCCGCTCGACTGAATGTGATGTGTCACTGGAAAGAAAAGTACAGACCAGCAGTGCGTTTGATATGGTTCAGGGGCTGCAAAGGGAATGTACAGGCCACCTCTGGGATTTTGGTCTTTGTGCATTCCCATGGCAGCAGTTCCTGGATGTTTTTGTTCTACAGTTTAGGCTCAGTGAGAGAGAAAAAATGCGAGAGCACGCATAGCAGAGCCACAGGGAGAATTGCTGAGGTATGAGTTGCGTGCTGTTCAGATACTGCCGTACCAAAGGCCTACCTAAACACTGCTGCTGATCTAGCATGTCTTTCTGTAGCAAGACTTGTTGGTACTGCAAAACAGAAGATGCGTGAGGTCAAATGAATCTGGACAGAAAATTTCAGACGAGCAGCCTATGAGTGCATGATTGAAACAGTAAATTTAGGTGACAGAATAGATCGTGGCATCGATTTGCGTAGTGTTAATATTCTCTGAAGGGAATGCAAAAAGCCAAGATGTGTTTTCCATTCTAGCTGTTCCTGACAAAAACTGAGGAATAAAACTTTCGTTCTAGATGGAATGTAACATTCAGTTCCCAGGATTTTGCACTCCAAAGTTCAACAAGAGTTTCCACAAGAATCTTGAGAAGAAGCACAATCACTTCCACCTAGAGCTGGAAGAGGAAGAGGCAGCGGCACAAGCAAGTGCCCTTGAGCGTCCTCCTTCCGAATGCTAGAACGTCAATTCAGCAGGCAGGAGTGCAGCAGCCACCCTTCGTCTTGCAAGCCCATACGACGCGCACACCAGCCCGGTGCTCTGCGGCTTCGTCCTTCGCCTTTTCGAGCACGCCGTACCTTCATTCTCCCGGAGGCGAACAGCGGTCTGCTTCTCGCACGGAACGCTGTGTCGGCAGCCAAGCGCTCCAGTGCACTGCTTCTGCCCAAACACGCCTGGGCCCTGCACCTCTCCTTCCCAGCGCTACGTAGCAGCACAATCTGTCCCTCTTGCGATCCCAAGCTAAGCGGAAAGCTTCTCGGCTACGTCTCCCGCAGAGAGCTGTGCCAGGACAATAAGCTTGCAAGCACTTTGCTCCTGACACTAGTGGCAACAGGGATTCGCACCACCTTCCAGGAGCAGTCCTCTTGCCTTTTACAAGGTGCAAAAGCGCCCCCTCTGTGGCGGTGCTGTCTGCCCGGTCTTTCTCGGCTCGAAGCACCACGAGGCACACAAGACTCTCTCGCAAGGACCGAAATTCCCGATAGGCGTCTCTGCGCTTTCTGCAATGCTGCACGCACAAGCCCGGTGCTCTGAGGCTTCGTTCTTCGCCTTTCGTTGTCTGGGCAGAAGAGAAGCCGAGCGAGGCCATTGTGCTTTGCTGCTTGTCAGTGTGCTGTGCACGGTTTTTCCGCAGCTCGAGCTAGCGGGAGACCCCTTCGGTTTCGCGGCGTCCACACTACCCATGGTAGCTCTCGCTCAGCGAAACTTGAAGGGGAGAAGCACTTGCTGGATGAGTCTTTCAGTGTGCAGGACTTTGAAAACACAGCAGCGCAATCGGGGCCACGAGAAGGACCGCTGAGAAGTCGCTCTCGCACAGAGAACCGTGCCAGGATGACGAGCTCGCCCAGCATTTGCCCCTGACACTTGGGGAACTCGTAGCTGCCAGTGCCTTCCAGGGGCAGTCTGCTTTCTGTCATAACCTGCATAGGGCCCGTCAGATGGTGGTGCTGTCTGCCTTCTCCTTCTCGGCCAGAGTGTACTCTGGTGCACACTGCAGTCTGGCAAGGAGCAAAGATCTTCGGTAGACATCTCGCACAGGAGAAAGTTGCCAAGAAAGAACCACGTTCTTCATCAGCCCTCTTCATGTCCCGATTGGGGTGCTGCCTTCAAAGCCTTGCACGTTGAAAGACTTCTCCAGCAAGTGCTTCTCCCCTGGCGCACTTCGCTGAGTGAGAGCTGCATGGGCAGCGTGGACTCAGCGAAACCGAAAGGGTGTCGCTGTAGCTCGAGCTGAGCAAAGAAACCGTGCACGGTGCACCGTTGGTGGGTGCAGCATGCACGCGGAAAAGCAGCAAAGTTCACTGCCATCGCTGGCCTTCTCTTCAGTCCAGACCACTTAAGGCAAACAATTTAGCTGCAGAGCACTGGGCTTGCGTGTGCAGTGCACCAAATTGCCCAAGACCAGCAAGGGCTCGTTCACAAGCAGAGTCGGCTGAGAGCATTCTTGCTTGCTCCAGAAAGGAAGCCGCAGCTATAGTGCTTCATCCCACAGCGTGGACATAGGCACTTTCCTAGTTGTTCAGCCTTGCAGAGTCCCTGCAACTAGAGCTCAGCCAGGAGCAGGCGTCAAAGCAGAAGGCTTTCCTAAAGCACGCCTCTCCAACCAGCCTTCGGAAATCGCAAATGACACTGTGGCTCTGTGCCTTTCTTCTAAGACAGACGCCCACCTTGCTTTCACTCTCGCAGCTCCCTTGGCAGCCTCCAGCAGCTGCTTTCCTGGAGAACGGCCCGAGAAGTAGAAGCCAGGGCTGGGCTGCACCTTCGCCTTCCGCACGTAAGCGGCACCAGACTCACCGGTGCGCTCTGTTCTTCCCTCCTCCGCTGCATGCTACTACCATCGTGTTCTCGGAAAGACGGAGACTGAAGGGAAGCGCAAATGCTTCCACAGAGAGCTACAAGAGGAATAGGCAGCAGCAGCACAGGAAAGTGCCGTGGAACTTCCTCCTTCCCAAGGCTATAACGTCAATTCAGCAGGCAGGAGAGTGGCAGCCACGCTCGTCTTGCAGCCCGTACAACGAGCACGCGAGCCCGGCGCTCCGCGGCTTCGTTCTTCGCCTTTTCGAGCACGCCGTACCTTCGTTCCCCCGGAGGCGGACGGTCTTCTGCTTCTCGCCCGGAACACTGTGCTCGGCAGTGCAGCGCTTTCTGCGGCAAGCTG